>NW_027195072.1:420000-447500 GCF_038502225.1 Cherax quadricarinatus
CAACTGTGATCTAGTATTTCTGAATGGTAAGAAACTCAGCACTGAAGAATCAGCACTTCACCAGCACTTGTTTGGCCACTGAGCTGGTCACAATGTGACTAACATGGGTGTCAGCACACATCTTGACTGACACTGCAAATACCAGCACAACCTTTGGCAGTATATGCCAAGCTAACGAATATCAGAACAGCCTTCAGCAACCCCAGTAAACAGTCTTATAGAACTCTCGAGTACAAAGTTTAACACCGTTTAAAACACCAGCCTCCAGTAACGTGGTACTCTGGCAAAGACTGACAAATAGTGATCAAAAAAATCTACAGAAAACAGCATAATTATTGTTAGAGGTACGCGATGTTTCTTTCACTTGAACTTTGTAATGCGAGTGCAGGAACCTGGAGACATGTTTACTTATAGAGTAGAGAGGAGGTTAGTGCGTCAGGCGAAGTGGCTGCTGGTGCAGTCAGGGAGATGATGATGTAGGTTCGCCGGTGTTATCCTGGCCCGGGTCTTCTCCAGATGGTGACCTGGCAGTCAGGGAGAGAAGGTCCGTAGATAAATGGCTCAGAGAATCGACAAGTTGATAAATTACACACATGTTAAAGAATGAGATACTTATGCAAGTGACTTCATCAGTCTAATACAGAGAAGAACGGTAGCAAACCACGGTACGGGTGGGGATCGAACTCACGGCAAGTGAGTCGTAAACTCCAGGAGCCCCACCCGTACCGTGGTTTATTTGCAATCGTGTCATTACGATTTCGTGAGTCAAGAACGGCAGAAAAAGAGGAGGAGAAGTTTGAGGTAATAAATCCCTCTGTTTACAGTCTATCATTCGTGAAGAAAATTATGTCTCGTTCTTCAGCTTGGTGGTTTTCTAAAATATTTATAACATAGAAATATGTACAACACTTACACATGTTTCTACTCACATGTGGAAACGTTTCTCCACACACTGGCTTCATCAGTCCAGCATTGTAGTGACTTTCTTTGTACTTAACAAGTCAGAATTGTAATTACACATTGTAACCTTTGCAAAGAAATATAATCTTTATTTTTTTTTATGTTTTTAAAGACTGTGAAGATGAGATGGAGTTTGAGGTAATCAGTCCCTCAGCCTGGAAACGATGTAATCAGTCCATCAAGATTGATGGACTGACTACATCAATCTCCTGATCTTCATCATTCTTCTTTGTATGGACTGATGAAGTCACTGTGTGGCGAAACGTTTCCTCAATAAAGATACCCAGGTGTTGCACATGTGTCTAATTTATCAGCATGTCGGTTCTCAGAACCATTTATCTACACAGGATCAAGCTGCCTGTGGTATGGTTCTCAAGCAGAGCTGTCCGTTGGATGCTAGTGGTCTTCCGTCTGCGAGTGTTGTTAATGTTAATAGGAAATTTTAGGACGGTAAAGCCTTACTAGTGCAGGTGAGTTCATTGTTCAGGAACTCAGTGGTGTGCATGTGAGGTATATACAATACCAACAAGATGAAGAATTGGAAGTGTATCTTCTGGGTGTCTTTACTGTAGACGTTTCGCCATCCAGTGGCTTTATCAATATAAATTCAAGGACATAATGGGAAGACTGTATAACTACATACAGATGATGAGGTAATCAGTCCCTCAGTCAAGGAGTTGGTGAAGTCTGTGAAGCTCAGCCATGAAGGCTGGTGCTTATATACTGGCGTCAGGTGAAGGAGGTGTAGCAGACGAAGATATAGATTTCCCAGTGGAAATAAGTTATACCAGAGGGATGGGCCAGTAGTAGTTAAGAAGGTTGTGGAGATATCTACTGAATCAGTATTCCATGATGTTACAGTATGGTATACAATACCGACAAGATGAAGAATTAGACACATGTGCAATATCTGGGTAACTTTATTATAAACGTTTCGCCATCCAGTGGCTTTATCAGTACAAATTCGCCTGCTACACGTCCCTCATCTGACACCAGTATAAAAGCGTCAGTCTTCATGCCTGTGCTTCACATTCTTTAAGACTACGGTGCTTTTCACCAATTCCAAGGCTGAAGGACTGATTACCTCATTATTTGAATATAGTTCTACTGTCGTGGGGGTTCGAAAGGAGATATGATGGTTGAAGATAAACACACGTGTGGATGGTAACACTATATATTGTCAGACTGTGGTAAGGAAGGGCCCAGCTTCCCTTGTTGCCTGTTGTAGGTCTATCCGTGGACTGAGAGCGAGGTAGCGCATCCCACTCTCTCATGCCGCATCCCGTGACGTCATACAGTCACTAGGCCTAGTAGGGATCGTCTATATAAAACACGTGGATGGTACTATGATACTCAGCTAAGCTATACAACACATGTAAAGAGATCAGCAACTATGCTGGCAGCTCGGATGCTGACACTACTGTCTTCCCATTATGCCCTTGAATTTATATTGATAAAGCCACTGGATGGCGAAACGTCTACAATAAAGATACCCAGATGTTGCACATGTGTCTCAATTCTTCAATGCGGTGGTGTGTAAACACTCTTTTGATAATTCTGGTGTCGTGGTGGGATTAATTATAGATTTAAACATCTCTGTTGGTGGGTCACTCGTATACTTCGTGAAGGAAAAAGTTGTATTTCTTTTCCTAATACTGGGACGTTCAGGAATGTAGGCAGCCTCTCCTCTACTCCAGAGTGGAGGAGTGTGTGCCTCTTACTCCAGAGTTGAGTGTGTGCCTCTTACTCCAGAGTTGAGTGTGTGCCTCTTACTCCAGAGTTGAGTGTGTGCCTCTTACTCCAGAGTTGAGTGTGTGCCTCTTACTCCAGAGTTGAGTGTGTGCCTCTTACTCCAGAGTTGAGTGTGTGCCTCTTACTCCAGAGTTGAGTGTGTGCCTCTTACTCCAGAGTTGAGTGTGTGCCTCTTACTCCAGAGTTGAGTGTGTGCCTCTTACTCCAGAGTGGAGTGTGTGCCTCTTACTCCAGAGTGGACGAGTGTGTACTGTGAAGAGAAACTAAATTCTGGAATAGGACTTCGGGTGACTTGATAACGGAATACACGATACTCAGAACAAATGATAGTGAATGAAGAGAGAGGGAAATGCGAGCACCAGAAACAAGGAAATACAGACAGTAGTTGAAGACATAGTTACATGGATGTTATGGCACTATTCAGTCTGAGAGCAGCCTCTCACCAGACATGAGGGGAATTACCAACAGATCCCTGGCTGTGTTCAAGAGGGAGCTGGACAGATACCTAAAGTCAGTACCCGATCAGCCAGACTGATTCAATACGTTGGACTACATGCGGCCAGCAGTAACAGCCTGGTTGATCAGGACCTGATCCACAGGGAGGCCTGGTCAAGAACTAGGCCGCGGGGGTGTTGACCTCCCCGGAACACTCTCCAGGTAGCAGTGAAATGAACGTTACTACCCTGGAGAGTTCCCAGTAGCAGTGCATCCTTCCCTCCACCTATCGTGGTCCTGTCCCAGACCAGGCCACTTGATGGATCAAAGGCAGATCAACCAGGCTATTACTGCTGGCTCCCGCAGAGCAGTGTTCAAGGTATTCAGTTGCCAGTGTGAGGAGGCGTGATAGAACTCAAGGGAACTGAAACCGGTGGGGCCAGGAGCTGAAAATCGACTCTCGGCAAACACAGATCACTTAGTACACACACACACACACACACACACACACAGACACACACACACACACACACACACACACACACACACACACACACACACACACACACACACACACACACACATACTGCGTGGAATAGACAAGGTGGACAAGGACAGGATGTTCCAGGGAGGGGACACAGAAACAAGAGGCCACAATTGGAAGTTGAAGACACAAATGAGTCAGAGAGATAGTAGGAAGTATTTCTTCAGTCATAGAGTTGTAAGGCAGTGGAATAGCCTAGAAAATGACGTAGTGGAGGCAGGAACCATACACAGTTTTAAGACGAGGTTTGATAAAGCTCATGGAGCAGGGAGAGAGAGGGCCTAGTAGCAACCGGTGAAGAGGCGGGGCCAGGAGCTAGGACTCGACCCCTGCAACCACAAATAGGTGAGTACAAATAGGTGAGTACACACACACACACACACCTCGAAACAGGGCGACTACCAGAGGTATGGAAGACAGCAAATGTAGTCCCAATTTTTAAAAAAGGAGACAGACACGAAGCATTAAACTATAGACCAGTGTCACTAACATGTACAGTATGCAAAGTCATGGAGAAGATTATCAGGATGGAACACCTAGAAAGAAATGAGATTATCAACGACAGCCAGCACGGTTTCAGGGACGGGAAATCCTGTATCACAAACCTACTGGAGTTCTATGAGAGGGTGACAACAGTAAGACAAGAGAGAGAGGGGTGGGTAGATTGCATTTTCTTGGACTGTAAGAAGGCGTTTGACACAGTTCCACACAAGAGATTAGTGCAAAAGCTGGAGGACCAGGCAGGTATAACAGTGAAGGCACTGCAATGGATCAGGGAATACTTGTCAGGAAGACAACAGCGAGTCATGGTACGTGGCGAGGTGTCAGAGTGGGCGCCTATGACGAGTGGGGTTCCACAGGGGTCAGTCCTAGGACCGGTGATGTTTCTGGTATTTGTGAATGACATGACGGAAGGAATAGACTCCGAAGTGTCCTTATTTGCAGATGATGTGAAGTTGATGAGAAGAATCCAGTTGGACGAGGACTAGGCAGAACTACAAAGGGATCTGGACAGGCTGCAGACCTGGTCCAGCAACTGGCTAATGGAGTTCAACCCCACCAAATGGAAAGTCATGAAGATTGGGAAAGGGCAAAGAAGACCGCAGACGGAGTACAGTCTAGGGGGCCAGAGACTACAAACATCACTCAAGGCAAAAGATCTTGGGGTGAGTATAACACCAGGCACATCTCCTGAAGCGCACATCAACCAAATAACTGCCGCAGCATATGGGCGCCTAGCAAACCTCAGAACAGCATTCCGACATCTTAATAAGGAATCGTTCAGGACCCTGTACACCGTGTACGTTAGGCCCATATTAGAGTATGCGGCACCAGTTTGGAACCCACACCTAGCCAAGCACGTAAAGAAACTAGAGAAAACGCAAAGGTTTGCAACAAGACTAGTCCCAGAGTTAAGAGGTATGTCCTACGAGGAGAGGTTAAGGGAAATCAACCTGACGACACTGGAGGACAGGAGAAATAGGGGGGACATGATAACGACTTACAAAATGCTGAGAGGAATTGACAAGGTGGACAAAGACAGGATGTTCCAGAGACTGGATACAGCAACACGGGGACACAGTTGGAAGCTGAAGACACAGATGAATCACAGGGATGTTAGGAAGTATTTCTTCAGCCACAGAGTAGTCAGTAAGTGGAATAGTTTGGGAAGCGATGTAGTGGAGGCAGGATCCATACATAGCTTTAAGCAGAGATACGATAAAGCTCATGGTTCAGGGAGAGTGACCTAGTAGCGACCAGTGAAGAGGCGGGGCCAGGAGCTTGTACTCGACCCCTGCAACCTCAACTAGGTGAGTACTAGGTGAGTACACACACATACATGTACACACACACACACAAAAAAAAAAAAAGATCTTGGGGTGAGTATAACACCAGGCACATCTCCTGAAGCGCACATCAACCAAATAACTGCTGCAGCATATGGGCGCCTAGCAAACCTCAGAACAGCATTCCGACATCTTAATAAGGAATCATTCAGGACCCTGTACACCGTGTATGTTAGGCCCATATTGGAGTATGCGGCACCAGTTTGGAACCCACACCTAGCCAAGCACGTGAAGAAACTAGAGAAAGTGCAAAGGTTTGCAACAAGACTAGTCCCAGAGCTAAGAGGTATGTCCTACGAGGAGAGGTTAAGGGAAATCAACCTGACGACACTGGAGGACAGGAGAGATAGGGGGGACATGATAACGACATACAAAATACTGAGAGGAATTGACAAGGTGGACAAAGACAGGATGTTCCAGAGATTGGACACAGTAACAAGGGGACACAGTTGGAAGCTGAAGACACAGATGAATCACAGGGATGTTAGGAAGTATTTCTTCAGCCACAGAGTAGTCAGTAAGTGGAATAGTTTGGGAAGCGATGTAGTGGAGGCAGGATCCATACATAGCTTTAAGCAGAGGTATGATAAAGCTCACGGCTCAGGGAGAGTGACCTAGTAGCGATCAGTGAAGAGGCGGGGCCAGGAGCTCGGACTCGACCCCCCGCAACCTCAACTAGGTGAGTACACACACACACACACACACACACACACACACACACACACACACACACACACACACACACACACACACACACACACACACACACACACACACACACACACACACACACACACACACACACACACACACACACACACACACACACACACACACACACACACACACACACACACACACACACATACACACACACACACACACACACACACACACACACACACACACACACACACACACACACACACACACACACACACACACACACACACACACACACACACACACACACACACACACACACACACACACACACACACACACACACACACACACACACACACACACACACACATACACACACACACACACACACACACACACACACACACACACACACACACACACACACACACACACACACATACACACACACATACACACACACACACACACACACACACACACACACACACACACACACACACACACACACACACACAAACACACACACACACACACACACACACACACACACACACACACACACACACACACACACACACACCTAGTAACAACATTATCATCTCGGAGAAATTAAGTTACGTAATATTTAACCTTCCTGTGTTATTTAACATGTATTGTACAGTAAAGATTATCTTATATATTTAACACTGGCATTATAATTTAAAAAATATAGAGGTAAACTATGGGTCGATAACTGTGTAGGATGTCAGCCTTAAGACTGACCCATACGTGTCTTTGTCCACACTCTCCTGTATACCCTAGTGTATACTTCAGTGTATACTCATGTATACACTGGTATATACTACAGTGTATACTTGTGTACTCCAGTGTATACTTCAGTGTATACTCCAATGTGTACTTTTGTGTATATTGCAGTGTATTCTTTAGTGCATACTCGTGTATACTTTAGTATATACTCTCGTATACTCCAGTGTAAACTTCAGTGATACTTCTGTATACTCTTGAATACTCCCGCGCATACTTCGGGGTATACTTCAGCGTATAGTACAGTGTATACTCCAGCGCATACTCTGATGTATACTGGCTGGTGACGTGTATATTCATGTAAGGTATAATATCAGAGGCTTGAGGTGAGTCATACACCAGACATACTTTATAGTGCCTAGAAGAGGAGGGGGGAGGTGGGGGGAGGGGGATGGTGAGGAGGGTGATGGGGGGAGGGTGATGGTGGGGGAGACGAAGAGTGACGGGGTGGGGATGAAGTCGTGAAGAGCAAGAGAGAGAGAGAGAGAGAGAGAGAGAGAGAGAGAGATGGAGGGAGGGAGAGAGAGAGAATTGAGGGAAGAAAACAGAGTGAGGGGGGCAGGGAGGGGGTGAGGGAGGAGGAAGTAAGGGGAAATTGAGGGGAAATGAAGGAAGAAAAATAGGAAGGAAATTGGAAAAGATGAAGAGGAAATACTGAAGACGAAGTGTTGAGAGAGGGGAAGGGGAGAGGGGAGAGGGGAGAGGGAGGGGAAAAGGAGGAGGGGGAAGGGAAAAAGGGGAGAGTGAAGGGTTCATGGAGGAGGGAGAGTGAGGGGGGTTGTTGGGAGGGGAGGAAGAGTGGCAGGAGAGGGGATGTTGGGAGAGGGAGTGAGAGGGGGGAAAGTGTTGGAAGGGGAAGGAGAGGAGGGGAGGGCATCATCTGGCACTGTTCTTGGCACTGCTGAGACGCTCCTGGGGGCACTGACGTGGCACACATAAATAATAGTCCACTCCAACTTTGGCACACAGCTCTCTCGTTTCATGTATCCTGGGGCCCCTAGCTAGTGCTAGGCACGGTTATGTGACTCCTAGCTCGTGCCAGGCACGGCTATTATATCCTGGCTAGAGCTAGACACGGTTACGTGATTCCTATCTAGTGCTAAGCACGGTTATGTGACTCCTAGCTAGTGCTAGGCACGGTTATGTGGCTCCTAGTTAGTTTTAGCCGCGGCTCTATAACCCTTAGCTAGAGCTAGGCACAGCTGGTGGCCTGGTGGTTAACGCTCTCGCTTCACACGGTGAGGGCCTGGGTTCGATTCCCAGCCAGAGTAGAAACATTGGACGTGTTTCTTTCCACCTGTTGTCTATGTTCCCCATCAGTAAAATGGGTACCTGGGTGTTAGTCGACTGGTGTGGGTCGCATCCTGGGACACTGACCTAAGGAGGCCTGGTCACAGACCGGGCCGCGGGGGCGTTGACCCCCGGAACTCTCTCCAGATAAACTCCAGATAGCTAGAGCTAGGTACGGCTATGTAACCGCTAACTAGAGCTAGGCACGGCTACATGACTCCTAGCTAGTGTTAGCCACGGTTATGTAACCCCTAGCTAGTGTTAGCCACGGCTATGTAACCTCTAGCTAGAGCTAGGTACAGCTACATGACTTCTAGCTTGGCCCGAAACGTCCTCTTGCCAGTCTTTCCACAGTGGAAACTGAACTGATATTTTTAAGTTCACTGATCTCAAAGGTTGTTGAAGTTCTAACTGCAGTGGCCAGTGTCTCTCACTGCTTTTAGTGCCTAGCTTTGTTACCCGGTATATAGCATGCTCGTGTCTGAAGGTGCTTGTCTGTGAAGGTGCTCGTGTCTGAAGGTGCTCGTGTCTGAAGGTGCTTGTCTGTGAAGGTGCTCGTGTCTGAAGGTGCTCGTGTCTGAAGGTGCTTGTCTGTGAAGGTGCTCGTGTCTGAAGGTGCTTGTCTGTGAAGGTGCTCGTGTCTGAAGGTGCTCGTGTCTGAAGGTGCTTGTCTGTGAAGGTGCTCGTGTCTGAAGGTGCTTGTCTGTGAAGGTGCTCGTGTCTGAAGGTGCTCGTGTCTGAAGGTGCTTGTCTGTGAAGGTGCTCGTGTCTGAAGGTGCTTGTCTGTGAAGGTGCTCGTGTCTGAAGGTGCTTGTCTGTGAAGGTGCTCGTGTCTGAAGGTGCTTGTCTGTGAAGGTGCTCGTGTCTGAAGGTGTGTGAGCATGCTTGCGTCTGAGGATGCTTACGATTGAACATGCCTGTGTTTACAAACAGACACAACACATGCACCATGCAAGAGCTATGTGGCTTCCCCCTCACGTTGTGTGTGTCTCCGGGGCCACCATGTGTCCATTCCTTGTTTCAACTGACATTAAATACTAAGGATGTTCAATGGAATTTTGGGTTATTTAAAAGGGGTTTTAAAAATCATATAATTTGTAAATACAAGAGTGTATTATTATTATTATTATTATTATTATTATTATTATTATTATTATTATTATTATTATTATTATTATTATTATATGAAACAATGAGTTTTGATATTAGGATGTGAAGAGTGAATGCAATTCCCTAGATGAAGAATCCTTCACAGACATCACGGCATTCCTTCCCTCCTTCCTCCTTGAATGGTAGATGAGTGTACTTTGAAACTAGTGCATCCAATGTCCATAATAATGGTGAGAGTCAGATAGGACATGCTTGCAGACATCAGCAGACTATAAGACGTTATCAGTGCCTTCGCTAGGGCAGTTTACGTTGGCAGTTTACATGGGCAGTTCATCCACGTGAAACAGAAAGCGTGTGGTTAGCTAAGGTTAGATAAGATTCGTCAGGAAACAGGACATGTGTTTCCTGACGCGGGTCTCAGTCAACAGACGACCCGCCGCTGGAGCTTTAGGTTATCTGACCGAGGCCTTCCGCTGGCTCACCAGTCAACCCCTTTAAAAACTAAGGCTAATTGTAAACAGGGAAGGTTACGCCCTACCACACTAGAGTTTCTGACTATCAAAACAGTCAAACCATTTGAGATAGACTGGAAGAAACCCTGCAAGGAATAGCACAGCACATGATGATAAGCAATCTCAATATGTACTTGATATTATAGCCACATATGTAATCAACTAGATAAACTAGCATGTGATGAGATCTTAATGTAGGCGATGACACAATTGTATAATTTTTAAAGATATAACTACTTACACGCACAGTGGTCTGATAAACAATCTTAGTGATCCTGGTGATGGTGTTGCTGTGTATCACCCCCCAGGAAGACCTGCCGCACCAGCTCCTGGCAGTATTTATCATTATTCTAGTGACTGTGTTGGTATGTCACTTCATTAATATCTTCTATTAAATCTATATATCGAGGCTGCCTCCACCACTTCTGTATCTAGTGCCTTTCATTTGTCCGTTTCACCTGACGGAGTTATTATCTAACATTCCCGTCTGTAGAGTCTGTTTCTAAATGTCTCGTGTCACGTGGTCTGGGCCCACTCTTTTAATTCCTTAAGTATCATGTACGCTATGATCATTACTCCCCCTGACTGATCCTAGCGTTTGCTGACTTTTTTGTTTAAATGTGTTTGCTGGGGGTCAATCTCCAGCCCCTAGATCCATCCTTGAAAACATACACAACGTGTGTGTGTGTGTGTATGTGTGTGTGTGTGTGTGTGTGTGTGTGTGTGTGTGTATGTGTGTGTGTGTGTGTTTGTGTGTGTGTGTGTGTATGTGTATCGTAGGGGTTCTTAAATGGAGATATCGGGGGTTGAAGGTAGACACACTTGTTGGATGGTAACGATATATATTGTCAGACTGAGATGATGAGAAATGGAGCCCAGCCTCTGCCTGTCTTAGCCTGTGTCAAAATGCCGACTGAGACCGAGGCAGAGGTACGAACGTACACAGGCGCATCCCGTGACGTCACACAAAGTCACAGGCCAAAAAGGGATCTCCTATCTAAAACACATGGATGATACTATATGCTATGCTATATAACACAGGGATCAGCAACTATGCTGACGTGTGTGTGTGTGTGTTTGTGGGTATAGGTGTGTCAGTTCAATTACCTTTTTATATTACATGGTACTGCCTTTCTAAAATAAACATTATACACTCACACTTGAGAAGAAGATACATATATCTTGATGTATGCACCAACTAGTCAAGGCTGGTGGGGTAAATATTTAGTTAGGTTTAAGGGTATGAAGATAAAGAGATAGATAAAGAGGGATGACAGGTTGAAGTGGTTGGTTCACTCTGGCTTGTGAGTTTGTGATTACTGTCTTAGTTTCTTACTCCATCAGTGTGAAGCGTAGAAAAAATATTTCTTTTTTTTGTGAAGTCGTTCCCTTATGACTGGCCCTGGTGGGTGTTGGCAGGCAGGCAGGCAGGCAGGTAGGTAGGTAGGTAGGTAGGCAGGCAGGTAGGCAGGCAGGTAGATAGGCAGTCAGGCAGGCAGGCAGGTAAGCAGGTAGGTATGTAGGTAGGTAGGTAGGTAGGCAGGAAGGCAGGCAGGCAGGCAGGCAGGCAGGCAGGCAGGCAGGCAGGCATGACCTAGCATGGTTGTCAAAACCTGGTTGGTTGTGCTGGCAGGACAAAAGACTGCATATCCTCTGTGCTCCTTCCTTCTGAGTGTTGTACCGCTTCATCAAGATCATTGATCAAGGAAAAGCCACTAGTTGACTAAACATCCTCACGATATAGACACGCAGGTGTTACTCTGTGCCTCTCTCATATCTATCCAGTGGACGGTAGTACAAGAGCACGTAAATACACAAAAGGCCTAGGAAGTCGGCTCCAAATGGCATCTTCATAACTACTTTGTCTAGTCATTCCGATTGCCCAACATACCGACATTGGTTAATACTCAAGTATATAAAGACCTTTATTAACATGGGAGCAGTCTAAAGATAAGAAGCAGTGTCTCGTACCTGACTGACACAACGTTCCACTTTCAGCCATTGGACTGAGGTCTGAGGTCTAAGGACTAAAGACTGTGGTACTGGAAGCGGTAGATCGGGATAAAGTGTGGATTTCATTGAGGTCTTTGATAATCTCTTACAGGAGACTGATGGAAAAGGTAGGAGCACATGCAATAAGAGGAGAAATTATCACCTGAATCGACGTTCCAGTCTTCCCCTCCGTTCTTCCCCACCCTCATCATAGTCATTATCTCCTTCATGTTGCCCATCAGTGCTGCACACTGCGGATGTATTTCATTGTATTAAATACAATACTTGCCCTAGTCTACAAGGTCGACCCACAGTGCTAAGGCAAGAAGGTCACTAAAGGTCATTATCCCCTGATCTTCCTCTATACTGGATGTGAACGTTGACCTCTCTCTCTCTCTCTCTCTCTCTCTCTCTCTCTCTCTCTCTCTCTCTCTCTCTCTCTCTCTCTCTCTCCTCTCTCTCTCTCTCTCTCTCTCTCTCTCTCTCTCTTCTCTCTCTTTCTCTCTCTGTTTGTCTCTCTCTCTCTCTCTCTCTTTCTCTCTCTCCCTCTCTCTCCCTCTCTCTCTCCCTCTCTCTCTCTCTCTCTCTCTCTCTCTCTCTCTCTCTCTCTCTCTCTCTCTCTCTCTCTCTCTCTCTCTCTCTCTCTCTCTCTCTCTCTCTCCTCCCTTGCCCACTCATCACTCCCCCCGGTGAGAGGAACTGTGGAGTCAGGCAGAACTAGGTCAGGGGGCGCAAACCCCCTCGTGGGAGGGGGCAGCCTGCAAAAATCAATAACTTCGCCTTTAGTTGAATAGATGTACCAACCCTGGCTCTCCCTCCCTCTACCTTCCTCTCTCTACCTCCCTCTCTCTACCTCCCTCTCTCTACCTCCCTCTCTCTACCTCCCTCTCTCTACCTCCTTCTCTCTACCTCCTTCTCTCTACCTCCTTCTCTCTACCTCCCACTCTCTGCCTCCCTCTCTCTACCTCCCACTATCTCTCTCTACCTCCCTCCCTCTTCCCCTCTCTCTACCTCCCTCTTTCTACCTCCCTTCCTCTCTACCTCCCTCTCTCCCTCCCTCCTTTCCTCTCTACCTCCCTCTTTACCTCTTACCTCCGTCCATACCTCTCTCCCTCTTTCTCTCGACCTCCCTATCTCCCTCCCTCTCTACCTCCCTCTCCCTCCCTTTCTCCCTCTCTCCCTATCTTCTTTCCCTCTTTGCCTCTCTCCCTGTCTCTTCTCGTCTCCCTCTTTCTATGTCTCTTATCTCTCCCTGCCTTCCTATCTCCCTCTCTCACTGCATTCATCTCTTTCTCCGCTTCCCTGTCTCTCCCTCTTTCTCCCTGCTTCCTGTTTCTCCCTGCTTCTCTATTTCTGTCTCCCTGCCTCCCCTCCTACACCCTCCTGCTGCTGCCGCTGCTGTGCATGCTGCTGCCGCTGCTGTGCATGCTGCTGCTGTTGCTGTGCATGCTGCTGCCGCTGCTGTGCATGCTGCTGCTGCTGCTGCTGTGCGTGCTGCTGCCGCTGCTGTGCATGCTGCTGCTGCTGCTGCTGCTGCTGCTGCTGCTGCTGTGCGTGCTGCTGCCGCTGCTGTGCATGCTGCTGCTGCTGCTGCTGCTGCTGTGCGTGCTGCTGCCGCTGCTGTGCATGCTGCTGCTGCTGCTGTGCATGCTGCTGCCGCTGCTGTGCATGCTGCTGCTGCTGCTGTGCATGCTGCTGCCGCTGCTGTGCATGCTGCTGCTGCTGCTGTGCATGCTGCTGCTGCTGCTGTGCATGCTGCTGCTGTTGCTGTTCCTGGCGACAGTTACCTGAGGAGTGTTTCTACTGTGAAGACACTTTCCAGGCTTCTCCATGTCTGTCCAGGTTTATGTCTCAACACTGCTGACCAGGAGGCTCCAGGACCCATTTATGGCCCTTCTCTGTCACCCCTCAGCTCACCTCTTCACCTCCCCTTCCCTCACTGTAACTCACCGTCTCTCTCTCTCTCTCTCTCTCTCTCTCTCTCTCTCTCTACTATCGCTTTTTAAACCAGAAAATGCTTCTAATTGTTAGATGTATTGAAGTCAGTTGTACCTGGCGTGGAAGTGCATTGTCCCTGCGTGGAAGTGCATTGTACCTGGCGTGGAAGTGCATTGTACCTGGCGTGGAAGCGCATTGTACCTGGCGTGGAAGCGCATTGTACCTGGCGTAGAAGTGCATTGTACCTGGCGTAGAAGTGCATTGTATGTGGCGTGGAAATCATTGTACCTGGCGTAGAAGTGCATTGTATGTGGCGTGGAAAACATTGTTCCTGGCGTGGAAATCATTGTACCTGGCGTGGAAATCATTGTACCTGGCGTGGAAATCATTGTACCTGGCGTGGAAGTACATTTTGAACTTTTCCAGTTCCCTATAGAAGACAGCCAAGGGTCAACGGTAATCCCCTTTATTTATGGTGGGAGACTGTTGAGCAGACTTTGGCCCACTCCATAAGGTGGCAGCAAAGCATTAGCTAAAAACTATAGACCAATAGCTCTGACGTCCCACATCATAAAAATCTTTGAAAGAGTGCTAAGAAGCAGGATTGCAAATCATCTGGATTCCCAAAATCTGCACAATCCAGGGCAACATGGGTTCAGGGCAGGTCGCTCCTGCCTCTCACAACTACTGGATCACTATGACGTGGCCTTGGATGCACTGGAAGAAAATCAGAATGTAACTCTTCTCTCCACCCCAGATGTAATATACACAGACTTTGCAAAAGCATTTGACAAATGCGATCATGGCGTAATAGCCCATAAAATACGTGCTAAAGGAATAACTGGCAAAGTGGGGAGATGGATCTTCAACTTCCTAACAAATCGAACACAAAGAGTAGTGGTCAACAGAGTTAAATCGGAGGCTGCCATAGTGAAGAGCTCTGTTCCACAAGGCACAGTACTCGCCCCCATCTTATTCCTTATCCTCATATCAGACATAAACAGAGATATACACCACAACACCTTATCATCCTTTGCGGATGATACTAGGATCTGCATGAGGCTGTCATCTGCTGAGGACGCGGTTAACCTCCAAGAAGATATAAACAAAGTTTTCCAGTGGGCAACGGTAAACAATATGATGTTCAATGAGGGCAAATTCCAACTACTCCGTTATGGAAAACTGGAGGAGATAATAACTAGAACTGAGTATACTACAGACTCTGGCCATACAATAGAGCGGAAAAATAATGTAAGGGACCTGGAAGTAGTAATGTCTGAGGATCTCACTTTCAAGGATCACAACAGTGCCACGATCGCACGTGCAAAGAAAATGATAGGATGGATAATGAGAACGTTCAAAACGAGAGATACCAAGCTAATGATGATCCTTTTCAAATCACTTGTTCTCTCTAGGCTGGAATACTCTGTACACTCTAGAGAGTGTACAGAGATCCTTTACTGCACGTATAAGTTCTGTCAAGCACCTTAACTACTGGTAACGCTTGGAAGCACTTGACTTGTACTCGTTGGAACGCAGGAGGGAGAGATATATCATAATCTACACTAGGAAAATTCTGGAAGGATTGGTCCCAAATCTGCACACAGAAATCATTCCCTACGAAAGTAAAAGGCTGGGCAGGCGATGCAAAATGCCCCAAATAAAAAGTAGGGGCGCCATTGGTACACTAAGGGAAAACACCATAAGTGTTCGGGGCCCAAGACTGTTCAACAGCCTCCCATCAAGCATTAGGGGAATTGCCAATAAACCCCTGACTGCCTTCAAGAGAGAGCTGGACAGATACCTAAAGTCAGTGGCGGATCAGCCGGGCTGTGGTCGTACGTTGGACTGCGTGCGGCCAGCAGTAACAGCCTAGTTGATCAGGCCCTGATCCATCGGGAGGCCTGGTCATGGACCGGGCCGCGGGGGCGTTGATCCCGGAATAACCTCCAGGTAACCTCCAGGTAACCCTCCCACCCATTGTGTTGTCTGTGAGGGCAGTCACAGCACTGCTTTTCTTAGAGGGTATTTGGCACCATCTGCCCAGCATCTTGCTTTCGTAGGGAGTGACTTCTGTGTGCAGATTTGGGACCAGTCCTTCTAGGATTTTGCAAGGAGTACAGGTCAAGGGACTTCAAAGGATTCCAGTAACTGAGGTGCTTGACTTAACCTATATGTGCAGTGACAGTTCTCTGTACATTTCCTGGTTCTGCAATTTACCTACCCTAAATGGGGCTGTTAGTGTACAACAGTATTCCAGCCTTGAGTTGGGTTTATTTATATGAAGAGGTAGTAGTTGCAGTTGTAGAAGTACTAGTAGTAGGAGTAGTAGTAGTTGTAGTAGTAACAATAGTAATAGTAGTAGCTAGCAGCAGTACTACTACTACTACTAGTATTAGTAGTAGTAATAATAGTAATAGTATTTTCTATTTCAGCAGCAGAGCCTAACAGTATGCTCTTCACAAACTCTAGATAAAGATAATCATAAATTAGAGAAAAATGAATTAATGTACAATTGCTATGGATCCCATCAGACACTGAATTACTCCTTCATCATAAAGTTAATAACTTAGCCAAAGAAAGTACCCTGAAGGAAAAGCTAGAATTTAAGTTTGTGTGTGTGTGTCTAGCATTAGGAATAATATTGAGAGAGAAGTGAATAATGAAAGTGAATGTTATAGGAATCCAGTTAGAAGCCTGAGTAGATCTATAACTCACTATAACATGACGTGGGTAAATATGTTCATAGTGCAACTTGTAATGTGAGAAGGCTGATGTTGTAGTGGCCAGGCTCAGGCTTAGTTACCAGAACTGACTGATGTTGTAGTGGCCAGGCTCAGGCTTAGTTACCAGAACTGACTGATGTTGTAGTGGCCAGGCTCAGGCTTAGTTACAAGTACTGACTGATGTTGTAGTGGCCAAGCTGAGGCTTAGTTACAAGAACTGACTGATGTTGTAGTGGCCAGGCTGAGGCTTAGTTACAAGTACTGACTGATGTTGTAGTGGCCAGGCTGAGGCTTAGTTACAAGTACTGACTGATGTTGTAGTGGCCAGGCTGAGGCTTAGTTACAAGTACTGACTGATGTTGTAGTGGCCAGGCTGAGGCTTAGTTACAAGTACTGACTGATGTTGTAGTGGCCAAGCTGAGGCTTAGTTACAAGTACTGACTGATGTTGTAGTGGCCAGGCAGAGGCTTAGTTACAAGAAATGACTGATGTTGTAGTGGCCAGGCTCAGGCTTAGTTACAAGAACTGACTGATGTTGTAATGGCCAGGCTCAGGCTTAGTTACAAGAACTGACTGATGTTGTAGTGGCCAGGCTGAGGCTTAGTTACAAGAACTGACTGATGTTGTAGTGGCCAAGCTGAGGCTTAGTTGCAAGAACTGACTGATGTTGTAGTGGCCAGGCTCAGGCTTAGTTACAAGAACTGACTGATGTTGTAGTGGCCAGGCTCTGGCTTAGTTACAAGAACTGACTGATGTTGTAATGGCCAGGCTCAGGCTTAGTTACAAGAACTGACTGATGTTGTAGTGGCCAATCTGAGGCTTAGTTACCAGAACTGACTGATGTTGTAGTGGCCAGGCTCAGGCTTAGTTGCAAGAACTGACTGATGTTGTAGTGGCCAGGCTTAAGCTTGTTTACAAGTACAGACTGATGTTGTAGTGGCCAGGCTTAGGCTTGTTTACAAGTACTGACTAATGTTGTAGTAGCCAGGCTGAGGCTTACTTACAAGAACTGACTGATGTTGTAGTGGCCAGGCTTAGTCTTGGTTACAAGTACTGACTGATGTTGTAGTGGCCAGGCTTAGGCTTGGTTACAAGTACTGACTGATGTTGTAATGGCCAGGCTTAGGCTTGGTTACAAGTACTGACTGATGTTGTAGTGGCCAGGCTCAGGCTTAGTTACAAGAACTGACTGATGTTGTAGTGGCCAGGCTCAGGTTTAGTTACGAGAACTGACTGATGTTGTAGTGGCCAGGCTCAGGTTTAGTTACGAGAACTGACTGATGTTGTAGTGGCCAAGCTGAGGCTTAGTTACGAGAACTGACTGATGTTGTAGTGGCCAGGCTCAGGTTTAGTTACGAGAACTGACTGATGTTGTAGTGGCCAAGCTGAGGCTTAGTTACGAGAACTGACTGATGTTGTAGTGGCCAAGCTGAGGCTTAGTTACGAGAACTGACTGATGTTGTAGTGGCCAAGCTGAGGCTTAGTTACAAGAACTGACTGATGTTGTAGTGGCCAAGCTGAGGCTTAGTTACGAGAACTGACTGATGTTGTAGTGGCCAAGCTGAGGCTTAGTTACGAGAACTGACTGATGTTGTAGTGGCCAAGCTGAGGCTTAGTTACAAGAACTGACTGATGTTGTAGTGGCCAGGCTTAGGCTTGGTTACAAGTACTGACTGATGTTGTAATGGCCAGGCTTAGGCTTGGTTACAAGTACTGACTGATGTTGTAGTGGCCAGGCTCAGGCTTAGTTACAAGAACTGACTGATGTTGTAGTGGCCAGGCTCAGGTTTAGTTACGAGAACTGACTGATGTTGTAGTGGCCAGGCTCAGGTTTAGTTACGAGAACTGACTGATGTTGTAGTGGCCAGGCTCAGGTTTAGTTACGAGAACTGACTGATGTTGTAGTGGCCAAGCTGAGGCTTAGTTACGAGAACTGACTGATGTTGTAGTGGCCAAGCTGAGGCTTAGTTACGAGAACTGACTGATGTTGTAGTGGCCAAGCTGAGGCTTAGTTACAAGAACTGACTGATGTTGTAGTGGCCAAGCTGAGGCTTAGTTACGAGAACTGACTGATGTTGTAGTGGCCAAGCTGAGGCTTAGTTACGAGAACTGACTGATGTTGTATTGGCCAAGCTGAGGCTTAGTTACAAGAACTGACTGATGTTGTAGTGGCCAAGCTGAGGCTTAGTTACGAGAACTGACTGATGTTGTAGTGGCCAAGCTGAGGCTTAGTTACGAGAACTGACTGATGTTGTATTGGCCAAGCTGAGGCTTAGTTACAAGAACTGACTGATGTTGTAGTGGCCAAGCTGAGGCTTAGTTACGAGAACTGACTGATGTTGTAGTGGCCAAGCTGAGGCTTAGTTACGAGAACTGACTGATGTTGTATTGGCCAAGCTGAGGCTTAGTTACAAGAACTGACTGATGTTGTAGTGGCCAAGCTGAGGCTTAGTTACAAGAACTGACTGATGTTGTAGTGGCCAAGCTGAGGCTTAGTTACGAGAACTGACTGATGTTGTAGTGGCCAAGCTGAGGCTTAGTTACAAGAACTGACTGATGTTGTAGTGGCCAGGCTTAGGCTTGGTTACAAGTACTTCTGGCAGTTTGACAGACAACAGATGATGGTCAGACAAAATACAATGTGTATGACCAGCCCTGTTGTCACGATGTGCTTTATTGTCCACTTAATAAGGAATATAGAGATAGACAGTTTAAAAACCGATGTGATATGTCAAGATATCTTAGTAATGAAAATGATATACCAAACATATTAAGCAAATTTTCTAAATTTGCTTGTAACAGGTAAGTGAAGTGTAGATATAAATCCTGACGTACTCCTGTTTCTGCTAGGCCTGCAAGAAGTAAAGCCAAGAAGTAGGTTAGTAGCTAAGTTGAAGTAGGTTAGAGAAGGAGTTAGAGTTAAGAAGAAGAAGAAGAAGAGTTAGTTAAGGCTAGCTGCAAGAAGAAGTTAGTTAGTTGTTGAAGTTAGGTTAGGTTAGCAAGAAGAGGCTTATGTTAGGTTAGTGTAGAAGAATAGTAAGAAGCTTAGCCAGCTAAGAGTTAGGTTAAGCGAGTTGTGTTGGCTGTGCTAGGTTAGGCCAGCAGTTAGTTGAGCCAGGCTACAGGTTGTGCAGCAAGAAGAGCAGTTGAGCTAGGTTGTTGTGTTGCGAAGAAGAGTTAAGCCAAGCAGCTGTGTGAGTTAGCCTGTGCTAGCCAGCAGCCAAGGTTAGTTAGCTGTGCTAGTTAGTTAGCCTGCTGTAGGGCTGCAGGTTGGTGTTAGAAGCAGAGAAGAAGAAGAAGAGAGTTAGGCCAGGTTGAAGTCATGTTACTGCCAGGCGAGGCAAGTAGTTAAGTGCTAGTGAGGCAGAAGTACAGCAGTTAGTTAGTTAGAAGAGAAGGAGGTTAGGTTAGCTTAGGTTAGGTTGAGGTTGAAGTTAGGCTGAGCAGGTTAGTTGGGCTTAGGTTTCAACGTTAGATCAAGTGAGGTTCCAGAGTTGGGTTTGGTCGAAAAATAAAAAATATGTACAATGAATCTGGCTATCTATCTATATATATATATATATATATATATATATATATATATATATATATATATATATATATATATATATATATATATAAACAGCATCGTGTTATTTTCATGTACAGGAAAGGCTATTGAAATCTTTGTCTGGCACCAGCTGTGGCACTCTGCAAGCATCACAAAGCAAGCTGGCTGCCTGGCTCTTGGGTTCGCTGACGCTTCCAGAATCGACCTGGTTGGTGGAGCGTGCGCGAGGCTGGTGGTGGTGTGGTAGTGTGGTGGTGGTGGTGGTGATGATGTGGTGGTGTGGTGGTGGTGATGATGTTGTGATGTGGTGGTGGTGTGGTGGTGGTGGTGGTGGTGATGTGGTGGTGTGGTGGTGGTGATCATGTGGTGATGTGGTGGTGGTGTGGTGGTGGTGATGATGTGGTGGTGGTGTGGTGGTGATGATGTAGTAGTGGTGTGATGGTAGTGATGATGTGGTGGTGTGGTGGTGGTGGTGATCATGTGGTGATGTGGTGGTGGTAGTGGTGATGTGATGGTGGTGGTAGTGGTAATGTGGTGGTGGCGATGTGGTTGTGGTGATGTGGTGGTGGTAGTGGTGATGTTGTGATGGTGATGTGATTGTTGTGATGTGGTGATGGTAGTGGTGATGTGGTGGTGGTGTTGATGATGTGATGGTGGTGGTAGTGGTGATGTGGTGATGGTGATGTGGTTGTGGTGATGTGGTGGTGGTAGTGGTGATGTGGTGGTGGTGATGTTGTTGTGGTGATGTGGTGGTGGTAGTGGTAATGTGGTGCTGATGTGGTGGTGGTGGTGATGTGGTGGTGGTAATGCGGTTGTGGTGGTGGTAGTGGTGATTTGGTGGTGGTGATGTGGTTTTGGTGATGTGATGGTGTAGTGGTGATGTGGTAGTGGTGTTGATAATGTGATGGTGGTGGTAGTGGTGATGTGGTGGTGGTGATGTGGTTGTGTTGATGTGGTGGTGGTAGTGGTGATGTGGTGGTGGCGATGTGGTTGTGTTGATGTGGTGGTGGTAGTGATGTGGTGGTGATATGGTGGTGGTGATGTGGTTGTGGTGATGTGGTGGTGGTAGTGGTGATGTGGTGGTGGTGGTGTTGTTACTGCTGCTGCTGCTAGCATCGAGCACCAGCTGCCACTCAGACAGCTGGCACTCAGCTGCCACTCAGACAGCTGGCACTGCAGTGTAAGATCCTTTCACAGGTAAAGAAAACGATATTGCAGTGAAAACAGTGAAAGGCACTGCTAATGTACCACTCCGGCTGTCACCAGGCTGACATCAGGCTGACACAAGGCTGACACCAAGCTGAAACCAGGTTGAAACCAAGGTGACACACACACTGGGGTCTGCTACACTCTACTGTGATCTACTACACTCTGCTGTGATCTACTACACTCTACTGTGATCTACTACACCCTACTGTGATCTACTACACTCTACTGTGATCTACTACACCCTACTGTGATCTACGACACTATTTTATGATCTACTATACTCTACTGTGATCTACTACACTCTACTGTGATCTACTACACTCTACTGTGATCTACTACACTCTACTGTGATCTACTACACCCTACTGTGATCTACGACACTATTTTGTGATCTACTACACTCTACTGTGATCTACGACACTATTTTGTGATCTACTACACCCTACTGTGATCTACGACACTATTTTGTGATCTACTACACTCTACTGTGATCTACTACACTCTACTGTGGTCTACTACACTCTACTGTGATCTACTACACTCTACTGTGATCTACTACACCCTACTGTGAACTACGACACTATTTTGTGATCTACTACACTCTACTGTGATCTACGACACTATTTTGTGATCTACTACACTCTACTGTGATCTACTACACCCTACTGTGATCTACTACACTCTACTGTGATCTACTACACTCTACTGTGATCTACTACACTCTACTGTGATCTACTACACTCTACTGTGATCTACTACACTGTACTGTGATCTACTACACTGTACTGTGATCTACTACACTCTACTGTGCTCTACTACACTGTACTGTGATCTACTACACTGTACTGTGATCTACTACACTGTACTGTGATCTACTACACTCTACTGTGATCTACTACACTCTACTGTGATCTACTACACTCTACTGTGATCTACTACACTGTACTGTGATCTACTACACTGTACTGTGATCTACTACACTCTACTGTGATCTACTACACTCTACTGTGATCTACTACACTCTACTGTGATCTACTACACTCTACTGTGATCTACTACACTCTACTGTGATCTACTACACTCTACTGTGATCTACTACACTCTACTGTGATCTACTACACTCTATTGTGATCTACTACACTCTACTGTGATCTACTACACTCTACTGTGATGTACTACACTCTACTGTGATCTACTACACTCTATTGTGATCTACTACACTCTACTGTGATCTACTACACTGTACAGGGGTCTACAACACGCTACTGTGATCTACTACACTGTACTGTGATCTACTCTGTACTGTGATCTACTACACTGTACTGTGATCTACTACACTGTACAGGGGTCTACATCACGCTACTGTGATCTACTACACTGTACTGTGATCTACTACACTGTACTGTGATCTACTACACTCTACTGTGATCTACTACACTGTACTGTGATCTACACTGTACTGTGATCTACTACACTGTACTGTGATCTACTACACTGTACTGTGATCTACTACACTGTACTGTGATCTACTACACTGTACTGTGATCTACTACACTGTACTGGGGTCTACTACACTGTACTGTGATCTACTACACTAGTGTGATCTACTACACTGTACTGTGATCTACTACACTGTACTGTGATCTACTACACTGTACTGGGGTCTACTACACTGTACTGTGATCTACTACACTGTACTGTGATCTACTACACTGTACTGTGATCTACTACACTGTACAGGGGTCTACAACACGCTACTGTGATCTACTACACTGTACTGTGATCTACTACACTGTACTGTGATCTACTACACTGTACAGGGGTCTACAACACGCTACTGTGATCTACTACACTGTACTGTGATCTACTACACTGTACTGTGATCTACTACACTGTACAGGGGTTTACATCACGCTACTGTGATCTACTACACTGTACTGTGATCTACTACACTGTACTGTGATCTACTACACTCTACTGTGATCTACTACACTGTACTGTGATCTACCCTGTACTGTGATCTACTACACTGTACTGTGATCTACTACACTGTACTGTGATCTACTACACTGTACTGTGATCTACTACACTGTACTGTGATCTACTACACTGTACTGTGATCTACTACACTGTACTGGGGTCTACTACACTGTACTGTGATCTACTACACTGTACTGTGATCTACTACACTGTACTGTGATCTACTACACTGTACAGGGGTCTACAACACGCTACTGTGATCTACTACACTGTACTGTGATCTACTACACTGTACTGTGATCTACTACACTGTACAGGGGTCTACAACACGCTACTGTGATCTACTACACTGTACTGTGATCTACTACACTGTGCTGTGATCTACTACACTGTACTGTGATCTACTACACTGTACAGGGGTCTACAACACGCTACTGTGATCTACTACACTGTACTGTGATCTACTACACTGTACTGTGATCTACTACACTCTACTGTGATCTACTACACTCTACTGTGATCTACTACACTGTACTGTGATCTACTACACTCTACTGTGATCTACTACACTGTACTGTGATCTACTACACTCTACTGTGATCTACTACACTGTACTGTGATCTACTACACTCTACTGTGATCTACTACACTGTACTGTGATCTACTACACTGTACTGTGATCTACTACACTCTACTGTGATCTACTACACTGTACTGTGATCTACTACACTGTACTGGGGTCTACTACACTGTACTGTGATCTACTACACTGTACTGTGATCTACTACACTGTACTGTGATCTACTACACTGTACTGTGATCTACTACACTGTACTGTGATCTACTACACTGTACTGGGGTCTACTACACTGTACTGTGACCTACTACACTGTACTTTGATCTACTACACTGTACAGGGGTCTACTACACTGTACTGTGATCTACTACACTGTACTGTGATCTACAACACTGTACTGTGATCTACTACACTGTACTGTGATCTACTACACTGTACTGTGATCTACAACACTGTACTGTGATCTACTACACTGTACAGGGGTCTACTACACTGTACTGTGATCTACTACACTGTACTGTGATCTACTACACTGTACTGTGATCTACTACACTGTACTGTGATCTACTACACTGTACTGTGATCTACTACACTGTACTGTGATCTACTACACTGTACTGTGATCTACTACACTGTACTGTGATCTACTACACTGTACAGGGGTCTACAACACGCTACTGTGATCTACTACACTGTACTGTGATCTACTACACTGTACTGTGATCTACTACACTGTACAGGGGTCTACAACACGCTACTGTGATCTACTACACTGTACTGTGATCTACTACACTGTGCTGTGATCTACTACACTGTACTGTGATCTACTACACTGTACAGGGGTCTACAACACGCTACTGTGATCTACTACACTGTACTGTGATCTACTACACTGTACTGTGATCTACTACACTCTACTGTGATCTACTACACTCTACTGTGATCTACTACACTGTACTGTGATCTACTACACTCTACTGTGATCTACTACACTGTACTGTGATCTACTACACTCTACTGTGATCTACTACACTGTACTGTGATCTACTACACTCTACTGTGATCTACTACACTGTACTGTGATCTACTACACTGTACTGTGATCTACTACACTCTACTGTGATCTACTACACTGTACTGTGATCTACTACACTGTACTGGGGTCTACTACACTGTACTGTGATCTACTACACTGTACTGTGATCTACTACACTGTACTGTGATCTACTACACTGTACTGTGATCTACTACACTGTACTGTGATCTACTACACTGTACTGGGGTCTACTACACTGTACTGTGACCTACTACACTGTACTTTGATCTACTACACTGTACAGGGGTCTACTACACTGTACTGTGATCTACTACACTGTACTGTGATCTACAACACTGTACTGTGATCTACTACACTGTACTGTGATCTACTACACTGTACTGTGATCTACAACACTGTACTGTGATCTACTACACTGTACAGGGGTCTACTACACTGTACTGTGATCTACTACACTGTACTGTGATCTACTACACTGTACTGTGATCTACTACACTGTACTGTGATCTACTACACTGTACTGTGATCTACTACACTGTACTGTGATCTACTACACTGTTCTGTGATCTACTACACTGTACTGTGATCTACTACACTGTACTGTGATCTACTACACTGTACTGTGATCTACTACACTGTGCTGTGATCTACTACACTGTTCTGTGATCTACTACACTGTACTGTGATCTACACTGTACTGTGATCTACTACACTGTACAGGGGTCTACAATACAAGCTTCACATTGTTTAATGTTGCATCACCAGAATGGTAAATGATGCAGTGTTGAGTGCACTGAGAGTGACATGACTGAGCAAGTCTGCTGCTACCACCACGTTAACCTAGCTCTCTCTATCTCTCTCTCTCTCTCTCTCTATCTCTCTCTCATGCTCTTTTCCTCTTTCTCTCTCTCTCTTTCCCTCCCTAATTCACTAGTGGGTATCACCCCTCTTCCTCACCCTACATTTTCTCCTCACTCTACATTCACTCTCCCTCACCCTACATAGTCTCCTCAACATACATAGTCTCCTCACCTTACATAATCTCCCTCACCCTACATAATCTCCCTCACCCTACATAGTCTCCCTCACCCTACATACTCTCCCTCACCCTACATACTCTCCCTCATCCTACATACACTGTCCCTCACCCTACATACTCTCCTTCACCCTACATACACTGTCTCTCACCCTACATACTCTGTCCCTCACTCTACATACACTCTCCCTCACCCTACATAGTCTCCTCAACATACATAGTCTCCTCACCCTACATAATCTCCCTCACCCTACATAATCTCCCTCACCCTACATAGTCTCCTCAACATACATAGTCTCCTCACCCTACATAATCTCCCTCACCCTACATAATCTCCCTCACCCTACATAGTCTCCCTCACTCTACATACTCTCCCTCACCCTACATACTCTCCCTCACCCTACATACTCTTCCTCACCCTACGTACTCTCCCTCACCCTACATACTCTCCCTCACCCTACATACCCTCCCTCACCCTACATACTCTCCCTCGGCCTACATACTCTCCCTCACCCTACATACTCTCCCTCACCCTACATACTCTCCCTCACCCTACATACTCTCCCTCACCCTACATACCCTCCCTCACCCTACATACTCTCCCTCACCCTACATACTCTCCCTCACCCTACATACCCTCCTTCACCCTACATACCCTCCCTCACCCTACATACTCACCCTGACCCTACATACCCTCCCTGACCCTACATACTCTCCCTCACTCCCTTCATCCGCTGTCCACACTGCCTCTTTAACCATCACTGACTTAACCTTCCACATCACCACCCTGCCACCACCACCCTGCCACCACCACCCTGCCATCACCACCCTGCCATCACCACCCTGCCACCACCACCCTGCCACCACCACCCTGCCACCACCACCCTGCCACCACCACCCTGCCACCACCACCCTGCCACCACCATCTTGCCACCTCCACCACTACCCTGCCACCACCACCTTGCCACCACCACCACTACCCTGCCATCACTACCCTGCCACCATCACCACTACCACTACCCTGCCACTACCACCACTACCCTGCCACCACCACCTTGCCACGACCACCACTACCCTGCCACCACCACTACCCTGCCACCACCACTACCCTGCTACCACCACTATCCTGCCACCACCACTGCCCTGCCACCACCACTACCCTGCCACCACCACTACCCTGCCACCACCACCATCACCACTACCCTGCAACCACCACCACCACCACTACCCTGCCACCACCACCTTGCCACCACCACCATCACCACTACCCTGCCACCACCACCATCCTGCCACCACCAGCAGTACCCTGCTACCACCACTACCCTGCCACTACCACTACCCTGCCACCACCACTACCCTGCCGCCACCACCACCACCACGACCCTACCACCATCACTACCCTGCCACTACCACTACCCTGCCACCACCACTACCCTGCCGCCACCACCACCACCACCACGACCCTACCACCATCACTACCCTGCCACCACCACTACCACGACCCTGCCATCA
>NW_027195072.1:452500-493176 GCF_038502225.1 Cherax quadricarinatus
CATATGGAATTAAAGCAGTAGACAAATGTGCAACATTTGGGTATCTTTATTATGTATACGTTTCGCCCACTACCAATATTTACAGATATCTACGGTCTGTACAGTTATATTAATTGATACCATGATATGAGTGGTTTAACGAGAGATAGTAAGAGCAAAAGCATAAGAATGAGTACATTCGCTGGCTACACTTTATACACCCATACAGAAGACAGAGCTCTAGCTTGTGTCAATCAGCTGAAAGCATGAGAGGAACTGAACTCCAGGGCAGATCCTAGTTACAAAATAGGCTATCCTGGTGCCCCCTTCCTCACTCTGACTGGCTAACATGTACAACTGGTATTTACCCAGTATGTGTGTAACTGGGACCCTCCATGCATTATTGTACTCACTTATAATTGGGGAATGGGATATTATGAGCTAAGGAAGAGAGAAATATAGTTGCGATTTCTTCCACAATTGGTTATTTGGATAAGTTTCAAGACTGTCGACTACATGAGGCTCATTAAGGCAGCATATAATCTATTCATCACCAATTATGAATACTTTAATCCCTAAAAATAGGAATTTAAGCAACTTCTTAGTGTATATACATGAGGCATACACCTTTTGGTGTACATGAAAAAAAAACACATATACCTCTGTGTATACACATAAAGAGGCATACACCTCTCAGTGTAGATACTTGGTCCAAGGCCAAGACGGTGTGAGCAGGAGTGCTCTCCTGACGCTCACTGCAGTGAGCTTCCAGTGTCCCCGTTCTCCAGGACATTCCAGTATGCAGATATCTTAATAACTGTGAGGGCGTGTGCTCTTGCTTCCTCGCTCTCCTCTCATATCTGCGCGAGATAGTCCAAAAGGCAAATGGTTTGTTTTTAGGAGGGTTATGCAGACTAACTGGTTGATGCCTAGAACCGCAGCCATATTGCATCACAGAGACTCTCCAGTCCTCTTTTGTTTTGGATCAGAGAGACTCTCCAGTCCTCTTTTGTTTTGGATCAGAGAGACTCTCCAGTCCTCTTTTGTTTTGGATCAGAGAGACTCTCCAGTCCTCTTTTGTTTTGGATCAGAGAGACTCTTCAGTCCTCTTTTGTTTTGGATCAGAGAGACTCTTCAGTCCTCTTTTGTTTTGGATCAGAGAGACTCTCCAGTCCTCTTTTGTTTTGGATCAGAGAGACTCTTCAGTCCTCTTTTGTTTTGGATCAGAGAGACTCTTCAGTCCTCTTTTGTTTTTGGATATTGTTTCTCCTTTCTTTCCCTCTTCGTTTTCCTCCTCTTCTTTATGCAATGTAGATAAATGGTACAGAGAACCGACAAGTTGATAAATTAGACACATGTGCAACTCTTGGATATATTTTGGAAACTTTTCGCCACACAGTGGCTTCATCAGTCCAATATAAAGATGAATAGTGAAGATGAGAAGGAGATTGAGGTAATCAGTCCATCAGTCTTGACGGACTGACTCACGAAATCGTAATGACACGATTGCAAACAAACCATACCACGGACGGGATTTGAACTCGCTGTCATAGAGTCTCAAAACTCCAGACCGTCGCGTTAGCCACTGGACCAGCTAGCCACAATAAGATTCGTCCAACTAGGTATATTTCTACACAATTGGAAGGTTAACATAGGCACCACTGTGACCACAAATGCAAGTTTTTACAGACAAATCTCCCGCTAGCGTGGCCGTGGCGAACTCTAGCTCAAGTCCCCTCAAAGCCGTCAACATGACTCACGAAATCGTAATGACACGATTGCGTGTAGTGTTGCGACGGTCTGGAGTTTTGAGACTCTCTGACCGCGGGTTCAAATCCCGCCCGGGTATGGTTTCTTGACGGATTGATTATATTGACTACAGGTTGAGGGACTGATTTCCCCAATCTGCATTTGATCTCCACCGTTCTTTGTATAGGACTGATGAAGCCACTGTTTGACAACACGTTTCCACAATACAGATACCCATGTGTCTAATGTATCCTCCTCCTTCTCCTCCTCCTCCTCCTCCTCCTCCTCCTCCTGCAGGGTTGCTCTCTTATTGATTCTCGTATTAAACGTGTTTCCTCAGGAAGAGGAGGAGGAGGAGGAAGAGGAGGATAATGAGGAAGAGATCCATGGCTGGAAACTTTCCTTTAAGGATTTAAAAATCTTCCTTAGATGGTAAAGTAATCAGCCAGCTTGACGAAGTAGTTCAGGAAGGTAATGACCTGAGGTTAATTACTTCTCGTCAGCCTTCATCTCTATCAACACTGATGCTAATATTTTCCAGTAATTACCAACATGTTTCCACTATGACAATACTCTACTTCCAGTGTCTTCTTTTTATAATAAATAATAATAATAATAATAATAATAATAATAATAATAATAATTATTATTATTATTATTATTATTATTATTATTATTATTATTATTTGGGGAGCGAAGATTTCTAGACCCAGGATTTACATACAATACTCGAGACTCCAGTAGCTGTATACAAGACTCCAGTAGCGGTATACAGGACTCCAGTAGCGGTATACAAGACTCCAGTAACGGTATACAGGACTCCAGTAACGGTATACAAGACTCCAGTAACGGTATACAAGACTCCAGTAGCGGTATACAAGACTCCAGTAGCGGTATACAAGACTCCAGTAGCGGTATACAAGACTCCAGTAGCGGTATACAAGACTCCAGTAGCGGTATACAAGACTCCAGTAGCTGTATACAAGACTCCAGTAACGGTATACAAGACTCCAGTAGCGGTATACAAGACTCCAGTAACGGTATACAGGACTCCAGTAACGGTATACAAGACTCCAGTAACGGTATACAAGACTCCAGTAGCGGTATACAAGACTCCAGTAGCGGTATACAAGACTCCAGTAGCGGTATACAAGACTCCAGTAGCGGTATACAAGACTCCAGTAACGGTATACAAGACTCCAGTAACGGTATACAAGACTCCAGTAGCGGTATACAAGACTCCAGTAGCGGTATACAAGACTCCAGTAGCGGTATACAAGACTCCAGTAGCGGTATACAAGACTCCAGTAGCGGTATACAAGACTCCAGTAGCGGTATACAAGACTCCAGTAACGGTATACAGGACTCCAGTAACGGTATACAAGACTCCAGTAACGGTATACAAGACTCCAGTAGCGGTATACAAGACTCCAGTAGCGGTATACAAGACTCCAGTAGCGGTATACAAGACTCCAGTAGCGGTATACAGGACTCCAGTAACGGTATACAAGACTCCAGTAACGGTATACAAGACTCCAGTAGCGGTATACAAGACTCCAGTAGCGGTATACAAGACTCCAGTAGCGGTATACAAGACTCCAGTAGCTGTATACAAGACTCCAGTAGCGGTATACAAGACTCCAGTAGCTGTATACAAGACTCCAGTAGCGGTATACAAGACTCCAGTACGGTATACAAGACTCCAGTAGCGGTATACAAGACTCCAGTAGCGGTATACAAGACTCCAGTAGCGGTATACAAGACTCCAGTAGCGGTATACAAGACTCCAGTAGCGGTATACAAGACTCCAGTAACGGTATACAAGACTCCAGTAGCGGTATACAAGACTCCAGTAGCGGTATACAAGACTCCAGTAGCGGTATACAAGACTCCAGTAGCGGTATACAAGACTCCAGTAGCGGTATACAAGACTCCAGTAACGGTATACAAGACTCCAGTAGCGGTATACAAGACTCCAGTAGCGGTATACAAGACTCCACTAGCGGTATACAAGACTCCAGTAGCGGTATACAAGACTCCAGTAGCGGTATACAAGACTCCAGTAACGGTATACAAGACTCCAGTAGCGGTATACAAGACTCCAGTAACGGTATACAGGACTCCAGTAGCGGTATACAAAACTCTTTCCTGGAACGTTATGCAGTGTTGTCATGCTGTACTCACCTATTTACTGTTGCAGGGGTCGATTCACAGCTCTTGGCCTCGTTGTGTGTGAGTGTGTATGTGTGTGTGTGTGTGTGTGGAGGTCACTCATGGTTCAGAGGTAGTATGATACTGGAGGTCACTCATGGTTCAGAGGTAGTATGGTACTGGAGGTCACTCATGGTTCAGAGGTAGTATGGTACTGGAGGTCACTCATGGTTCAGAGGTAGTATGATACTGGAGGTCACTCATGGTTCAGAGGTAGTATGATACTGGAGGTCACTCATGGTTCAGAGGTAGTATGGTACTGGAGGTCACTCATGGTTCAGAGGTAGTATGATACTGGAGGTCATTCATGGTTCAGAGGTAGTATGGTACTGGAGGTCACTCATGGTTCAGAGGTAGTATGATACTGGAGGTCACTCATGGTTCAGAGGTAGTATGATACTGGAGGTCACTCATGGTTCAGAGGTAGTATGGTACTGGAGGTCACTCATGGTTCGGAGGTAGTATGATACTGGAGGTCACTCATGGTTCAGAGGTAGTATGATACTGGAGGTCATTCATGGTTCAGAGGTAGTATGGTACTGGAGGTCACTCATGGTTCAGAGGTAGTATGATACTGGAGGTCACTCATGGCTCAGAGGTAGTATGGTACTGGAAGTCACTCATGGTTAGGAGGTAGCATGGTACTGGAGGTCACTCATGGTTAGGAGGTAGCATGGTACTGGAGGTCACTCATGGTTAGGAGGTAGCATGGTACTGGAGGTCACTCATGGTTAGGAGGTAGCATGGTAATGAAAGTCACTCATTGTAGGATGGAAAACAGCAACGGTAGAGCCTACAACGATGGTGCTGTCGTAGTTGCATTGTCTGTCTGTCTTTGCTGCATTCGTCCAGATGCTAGAGCTGTCAGCGCTGACTGCTGTTTGTGTTCACACGCTGCTGCTACACTGAGCTGTGTTTGATAGGGCCGAGACTCAGCTCCTGGCCCCGCCTCTTAACTCCAAAATTGTTGTTAGGTAAATGGACACAGATGTAACTAGTGTGACATTTTATTGTTAAATTAGACACATGTGCAACTCTTGGGTATCTTTATTGAGGAAACGTTTCGCCACACAGTGGCTTCATCAGTCCACTCAAGATTGATGGACTGACTACATCGACTCAAGGTTGAGGGACTGATTACCTCATTCTCCTCCTGTTCTTGAAGTTTATCCTTTGTATGTATCATGTGGGAGTTCGACACGTGGATTAGGTAAGAAATACTCACGTAGGCTGGTAGTACGTATAATTACAGATAATGTGTGTAACGCCCTTACAGCCGTACCTATCTCCTTGCTCACACTCGTAACACTGACTGACCGGCCGCCCACTTACCCATATGTGAAAGGGTCTTTGAATACTGTCAGGTCAGCTCAATATGAATAGACAGTGACTCAGGCAGAGACGGTTGGTCGTGAGTCAACTGGCACAGTGGTTACTGGTAACTGGTTACTACTACTGAGAGCTCGGCGACGCTAACGTATGTCGTCCCGACATACAACTAATACAAACTAGAGATGGCAGGTATACGGCTTGGGCTGATTCTATACAATGTCAAAGTACACAACAATTAAACATTATAACATACATAAGTAGAACATTGGAATGGAAGCTTACGTAACTGAAACTGTAATGCAATACAAGGTATACTATAGTACAACTTAAAACTCAACAAATGAACAACGAACTCATACAAGTTATAAAAAAATTTTGATCGATCGATCTGTATTCATGTGATCTACGGATTCTGAGGAAGGAATATATACAAAGAAAGAGTGTTTAACAGAAAGGCAGATTCGGTGCACTCAAATCTAGACTGTTAACTCTCAGAATGCGGAGAGAACACGAACACAAAAAAAAAATTCTTGAATACTGATAAGTTGATACTGTAATTATTCATCTATACAGGTTATTTACATTTAACCCCAACTCTGCTAGGGTGAGATTGACATATGCAGAATGGGTGTCATCTCTGGGAGGATCAAACTCTGTAGCATTGTCTAACTCATGCTGTATTTGAGGCAAATCTGAATTGGAAGTTACAAATGATACTTGAGGATTTCTCAATACCTGTCGTGTACGTAGGGAATAACGACATTCAGGTTGATCGTCTGACTGAGTATCAGAGGAAGAGAGTACAGGATCAGGAGGATTGTCAGAGTCTGTCACATTAGTCTGGGTTGGAACATCATTATCATCACATACTAACTTCATATGATCTAAATGCGATTCTTTATAATGACCAGTACTAATCTCTCTAACCTTATACTTATTACCAGTGATATTCAGTTCTTTGAACCATTCATCTGACATTTTATTGTGGCAATGTTTCGCTCACCAGCAGCTTTGTTGATGTAAGTGACATCAGTCCTGGTCTCTTGGTGATGTGAGTGTCATCAGTCCTGGTCTCCTGGTGATGTGAGTGCCATCAATCCTGGTTTCTTGGTGATGCGAGTGCCATCAATCATGGTCTCTTGGTGCTGTGAGTGCCATCAATCCTGGTCTCTTGGTGCTGTGAGTGCCATAAATTAAGCTGGAGTTCTGCACTCCGTTGAGTGACATAAAAACAAGCAAGGGGTAGTACTGCAGCAGGACTACTGGCCCATGCTAGGCAGGTCCAACTTACACCCACCCACATCCACTCACGAACTTGTCCTCAGTGGCGTTACCTGACAGTTTGTTCCACACGTCCACAACTCTGTTACTGTTACGAATCGAGGTATTCATATAACGATGGGGCTCCTATTGATCGTTAAATCCTTAGCACCTGGTTCGCTGGTTGTGAGGCAGCAAATGAGTGTGACATGCTCGGAAAACAATATAACATACTCATAGCATACCACAGTTACCAAAGCACTGCTTTCCTAAATCCTTTCTAAACTTAATTTCTGCAACTTGATTCCACTGCTGCGAGTCGTGTCTTGGTTAGATATTTTCAACACGCTTTGTTATATCCCCTTCATTCCTGTCTTCCACATGTATAATTCAGTCATACGTCTCCCTATTTCTACGCCTTTCCAGAGAGTGCAGCTCTTTCTATCCTCTTAGGAAACCTTTCTGATACAAGGGATCAACCTCGTCATCCTTTCCTGTGTGGTTTCCAGCGTATTTATGTCCATTCTGTAATGTGAAGACCAGAACTGAGTAGCATAATCTAAATGAGGTCTTACCAAGGATACTTAATGTTGAGGTATAACCTGAGGACTCCTGTTATTTATGCTTCTTGATATGAAGCCAAGAATTTACTAGCTTTATTGCGAACACTTTCGCACTGTTGTCTTGGCTTTAAATTACCGCTGACCAAAATTCCTAAATCATTTTTTCATTCAGTATGATTTACATCAACATTACTTAGATTTTAAGTGCCATAATTTCTTTTCCCTGGACTAGAACCTTATATAGTCTACATTAAACTGCATCTTGATCATTCTGTAGTTCTGTGTCATCGTAAGAATTTATTTGACGACGATCTGAGTGTCATCTGCAAACTTGTTTTTATGTCTCTGTTTTCTCCCACATCGAAGTCGGTTTATGTATATTGTAAACAATATCCGGGTCGGTAAGACACATGTACAACAGTAGGCGAAACGTTTCGGAATAAAGAAACCTAATTGTTGCACGTGTGTCTTACTTACCAACCTGTCAGTGTTGTATACCATCTTAATATTTAATATCCGGGTCCTCAATCTTATTTCTCCCCATTTATACAAACTCTCTGTTGTCTGTCGGTCAACAGACCTCGAGCCAAAGGATAATATCTCCAGCTACACCGTGTGCTGCTACTTTCTTTAGCAATCTTCTGTGCGCCACTCTACCAAAGGTCTTGCAGAAGTCCTTGTACACAATGTCGTCTTTGATCTACTGCTTCAGATGCCTTGGAACAAAAATTAGTAAATTTGTAAGGCAGGAACGACCCTTCGTAAAGCCCTGCTGCGATTCATTGATTAATTTTTATTTTTTTTTTTCAAAGTGGCTTCGAATGTCGTCTTCAGCTACTGAGTCCATCAACTTTCCTCCCGTTGAAATTTGGCTGGTCGGTCTAGAGTTCCCTTTGTGTCCTCATAGGAATATAATTGACAGCCTGTTTTAGTATTCCGCAAGCTTGCTTATGTGCGGGTTATTTGTTGAGTGTAAAATTATCGAGTTCTGGGATTTCAATAGTGTCTCCTTGTGTAAAAAAAATAGAGAGGAAGTAAGTGTTAAAGATCCTACACATAAGAACATAAGAAAGGAGGAACACTGCAGCAGGCCTGTTGGCCCATACTAGGCAGGTCCTTTACAATTCATCCCACTAACAAACATTTGACCAACCCAATTTTCAATGCCACCCAAGAAACAAGCTCCGATGTGCAAGTCCCTCTCAAATCCAACCCCTCCCACTCATGTACTTATCCAACCTAAATTTGAAACTACCCAAAGTCCTAGCCTCAATAACCCAACTAGGTAGACTGTTCCACTCACCAACTACCCTATTTCCAAACCAATACTTTCCTATGTCCTTTCTAAATCTAAACTTATCTAATTTAAATCCATTACTGCGGGTTCTCTCTTGGAGAGATATCCTCAAGACCTTGTTAATATCCCCTTTATTAATACCTATCTTACACTTATACACTTCGATCAGGTCTCCCCTCATTCTTCGTCTAACAAGTGAATGTAACTTAAGAGTCTTCAATCTTTCTTCATAAGGAAGATTTCTAATGCTATGTATTAATTTAGTCATCCTACGCTGAATGTTTTCTAACGAATTTATGTCCATTCTGTAATATGGAGACCAGAATTGAGCTGCATAATCTAGGTGAGGCCTTACTAATGATGTATAAAGCTGCAGTATGACCTCTGGACTTCTGTTGCTTACACTTCTTGATATAAATCCCAGTAATCTATTTGCCTTATTACGTACGCTTAGGCATTGCTGTCTTGGTTTAAGGTTGCTGCTAACCATAACCCCCAAGTCCTTTTCGCAATCTGTATGGCTAAGTTCTACATTATTTAACTTATAAGTGCTAGGGTTATGGACACTCCCGAGCTTCAGAACCTTGCATTTATCTACATTGTACTGCATCTGCCACTTTTCTGACCAAGAGTAGAGTTTGTCTAAATCCTCCTGAAGTTCCCTAACATCTACGTTTGAATCAATTATCCTACCTATCTTCGTGTCATCGGCGAATTTGCTCATATCACTAGTAATTCCTTCATCAAGATCATTGATATATATTATAAACAACAACGGGCCCAAGACTGATCCCTGTGGAACGCCACTTGTTACTGATCCCCACTCGGATTTAACCCCATTTATGGACACTCTCTGCTTCCTGTCTGTGAGCCATGATTCGATCCACGAGAGCACCCTTCCCCCAATGCCATGAGCTGCTACTTTCTTCAACAGTCTTTGGTGCGGAACTCTATCAAATGCCTTACTAAAATCTAAGTAAACAATATCAAATTCTTTATCGTGGTCAACAGCCTCAAAAGCTTTACTGAAGAAAGTTAATAAATTAGTTAGACAAGACCGGCCTCTTGTGAATCCATGCTGAGTATCATTAATAAAGCTATGCTTATCGAGATGGCTTCTTATAATCTCAGCAATAATTGACTCTAGTAATTTGCCTACAATTGAGGTCAGGCTTATTGGGCGGTAATTTGACGGTAACGACTTGTCCCCTGTTTTAAAAATAGGAATTACATTAGCCATCTTCCACATATCAGACACTACACCTGTTTGAAGAGATAAATTAAAAATATTAGTTAATGGTTCACAGACTTCCATTTTGCATTCCTTTAGAACCCTTGAAAAAACCTCATCAGGACCCGGTGACTTATTTTGCTTCAGTCGGTCTATCTGCTTCACAACCATTTCACTAGTGACTGTGATGTTACATAATTTATCTTCTTCTGGCCCAATATAAAAATTAATTACCGGAATATTATTAGTGTCTTCCTGTGTAAAAACCGAGAGAAAATAATTATTTAAAATCGAGCACATTTCATTCTCTTTGTCAGTTATTTTTAAGGGGACCTATCTTATCTCTGACTTTTGTTCTATATACCTGGAAAAAACTTTTTGGGTTAGTTTTAGAATCCTTAGCAACTTTAATTTCATAGTCCCTTTTAGCTTTTCTTATCCCCTTTTTAATGTCCCTCTTAATGTCAGTATACTGATTCATAAGATGACCCTCGCCTCTTTTGATATGCCTATAAATTCCTTTCTTATGCCCTAGTAGATATTTCAGCCTATTATTCATCCATTTTGGGTCGTTTCTATTTGATCTAATTTCTTTATAAGGGATAAACGTTCTTTGAGCAGCATGTATTGTGTTCAGAAAACTGTCATATTGATAGCTCTCTTCGTTACACCAGTCAACAGATGATAAGTGTTCTCTAAGCCCATCGTAATCTGCTAAGCGAAAATCTGGGACTGTTACTGAGTTATCCCTACTATCATAGTTCCATGCAATTCTAAATGTAATTGATTTGTGGTCGCTAGCACCCAGTTCCTCTGAAACTTCTAAATTATTAACAAGGGATTCATTGTTTGCCAGAACTAAGTCAAGCAGGTTATTACCCCTTGTAGGTTCTGTCACAAACTGCTTCAAAAAACAATCCTGAACTACTTCTAAGAAGTCGTATGATTCTAAATTCCCAGTCAAGAAATTCCAATCAATATGACTAAAGTTAAAGTCTCCTAGAATTACTACATTATCGTGCCTTGTGGCCCTAACAATTTCCTCCCATAGTAGTCTCCCCTGGTCCCTATCTAAATTTGGGGGACGGTATATCACACCTAAAATTAACTTTTCATGCCCCTCTGAAAATTCTATCCAAACAGACTCTGTATGTGTTACTTCAGACTTAATACCCGTTTTTATGCAACAGTTCAAGCGATCTCGGACATACAGTGCCACCCCACCCCCCTTCCCGATACTTCTATCTACTTGGAACAATTTAAAACCCTGAATGTGACATTCTGCAGGCATGTCCCGACTTTTTGAATTAAACCACGTCTCAGTAATGGCAAATACATCTATGTTACCTGCACTAGCAACTAGTCTCAACTCGTCCATCTTATTCCTAGCACTGCGACTATTTGTGTAATAAATACTTAAAGACCCTCCTCTCTCTTTACCCTTCCTGCTCCTTTCTGTTATTCCACTAAACCTATTACTGTCCTTGTCAATTAGTGCCACTGGCTTTCCAATATCCACCTTATTTTGCCTATTACTAGTTCTCCTAGTACTCATATTACTACCCTGAGACTTCACAGTTTTCTTGCAAAAACCCATACCACTAACTATTCCTAGTTTAAAGACCTAACAGCTCCCTCCACTGCGTTGGCCAGTGCTCCCACCCCACACCTAGATAAGTGAACCCCATCCCTGGCATACATGTCATTTCTGCCATAGAAGAGGTCCCAGTTGTCAATGAATGTTACCGCATTTTCCTTACAGTATTTGTCCAGCCAGCAATTGACACCAATTGCTCTGGACAACCATTCATTTCCAACTCCTCTCCTTGGCAAAATGCCACATATGACAGGTTTCCCACCCTTCCTCCTAATTATCTCTATTGCTGACCTATACCTGCTAATCAGGTCCTCACTCCTACGTCTGCCAACATCGTTGCCTCCAGCACTAACATCGTTGCCTCCAGCACGCAACATCGTTGCCTACTCACTATGAGTAAAGTGGTTTGGGTTACATTAAAGTGGGTCTGTCTTTACAATCATCTTGTTCCTTTATACCTGAAACACTTGTTCAACCTTTAGGTATCTTTATTCTGGAAACGTTTCAAGAATAAGTGGCTTTATCAGTCCAATACAGAGGAGGAGTTTGGAGGGGTCAGTCCCTCATCCTGGAGTCGATGTGTTCAGTCCATCAATTTTTTTTATCAGGATTGTTGAACTGAACACATCGCCTCCAGGATGAAGGACTGATTACCTCAAACTCCTCATCTTCCAACGTTCATCTCTGCATTGGACAGAAGAAGCCACTGGCAAAATGTTTGCAAAATAGAGAGAGAGAGAGAGAGAGGAAAGAGAGAGGAGAGGGAAAGAGACTGTGTTCTAATACAAGGGTGATGTGACTCACGCAGTGCAGTGTTCGAACACAGAGACGACGTCAAAGTCACAAGACCGCGTCCGAACACGGCGGTGGTGACGTCAGAGTCACAAGACCGTACTCAAAGAAGCTGGTCGTGGCCAAAGTCACACCACCGTGTTCGGACACACTTGGTCAAGGTCACATACACACGTCTTGTGACAACACTCGTTCCAACTCTCTGCTTTTGTTCGTTTCTTCTCTCTTGGCTTCCCCCCAAAATCTGTTTGCCTCCTCTCTCCTCCTTTTCTTCTTCTTCTTCTTCCATTGTAGTTAATCGAAAGAGATTACCTCCAAATTCTTGGATCAAGAGCTCTTCCACTTTAATGGGGAAAATGAGAATAATTGTAGAAACATGAGTTATTATGAGTAACTTATGAGAAACTTGTGTGAGAAACTTGTGTGAGAAACTTGTGATGAGAAACTTGTGATGAGAAACTTATGAGAAACTTGTGAAGAGAAACTTATGAGAAACTTGTGATGAGAAACTTATGAGAAACTTGGGATGAGAAACTTATGAGAAACTTGTGATGAGAAACTTGTGATGAGAAACTTATGATGAGAAACTTATGATGAGAGACGTATGAGAAACTTATGATGAGAAACTTAGGAGAAACTTGTGATGAGAAACTTATGATGAGAAACTTATGATGAAAAACTTATGATGAGAAACTTATGATGAGAGACTTATGAGAAACTTGTGATGAGAAACTTATGATGAGAGACTTATGATCAGAAACTTATGAGAAACTTACGATGAGAAACTTGTGATGAGAAACTTGTGATGAGAAACTTGGGATGAGAAACTTGTGATGAGAAACTTATGATGAGAAACTTATGATGAGAAACTTATGATGAGAAACTTATGATGAGAAACTTGTGATGAGAAACTTGTGATGAGAAACCTGTGATGAGAAACTTATGATGAGAAACTTATGATGAGAAACTTATGATGAGAAACTTATGATGAGAGACTTATGATGAGAGACTTATGATGAGAAACTTATGATGAGAAACTTATGATGAGAGACTTATGATGAGAGACTTATGATGAGAAACTTATGATGAGAAACTTATGATGAGAAACTTGTGATGAGAAACTTGTGATGAAAGACTTATGATGAGAGACTTATGAGAAACTTGTGATGAGAAACTTATGAGAAACTTGTGATGAGAAACTTATGATGAGAAACTTATGAGAAACTTGTGATGAGAAACTTATGATGAGAAACTTGTGATGAGAAACTTGTGATGAGAGACTTATGATGAGACACTTATGATGAGAAACTTATGAGAAACTTATGATGAGAAACTTATGATGAGAAACTTGTGATGAGAAACTTGTGATGAGAAACTTATGATGAAAAACTTATGATGAGAAACTTATGATGAGAAACTTGTGATGAGAAACTTATGATGAGAAACTTGTGATGAGAAACTTATGATGAGAAACTTGTGATGAGAAACTTATGATGAGAAACTTGTGATGAGAAACTTATGATGAGAAACTTGTGATGAGAAACTTATGATGAGAAACTTGTGATGAGAAACTTATGATGAGAAACTTGTGATGAGAAACTTATGATGAGAAACTTATGATGAGAAACTTATGATGAGAAACTTGTGATGAGAAACTTATGATGAGAAACTTGTGATGAGAAACTTATGATGAGAAACTTATGATGAGAAACTTATGATGAGAAACTTGTGATGAGAAACTTATGATGAGAAACTTATGATGAGAAACTTATGATGAGAAACTTGTGATGAGAAACTTATGAAGAGAAACTTATGATGAGAAACCTATGATGAGAAACTTATGATGAGAAACTTATGATGAGAAACTTGTGATGAGAAACTTATGAGAAACTTGTGATGAGAAACTTATGATGAGAAACTTATAAGAAACTTGTGATGAGAAACTTGTGATGAGAAACTTATGATGAGAAACTTATGAGAAACTTATGATGAGAAACTTATAAGAAACTTGTGATGAGAAACTTATGATGAGAAACTTATGAGAAACTTATGATGAGAAACTTATAAGAAACTTGTGATGAGAAACTTGTGATGAGAAACTTATGAGAAACTTATGATGAGAAACTTATAAGAAACTTGTGATGAGAAACTTATGATGAGAAACTTATGAGAAACTTATGATGAGAAACTTATGATGAGAAACTTGTGATGAGAAACTTATGATGATAAACTTATGATGAGAAACTTGTGATGAGAAACTTATGAGAAACTTATGATGAGAAACTTGTGATGAGAAACTTATGATGAGAAACTTGTGATGAGAAACTTATGATGAGAAACTTGTGATGAGAAACTTATGAAGAGAAACTTATGAAGAGAAACTTATGAAGAGAAACTTATGATGAGAAACCTATGATGAGAAACTTATGATGAGAAACTTGTGATGAGAAACTTATGAGAAACTTGTGATGAGAAACTTATGAGAAACTTATGATGAGAAACTTGTGATGAGAAACTTATGAGAAACTTGTGATGAGAAACTTATGAGAAACTTATGATGAGAAACTTGTGATGAGAAACTTGAGTCATGATGTGAGAGGTGGTCAAGGTCACCTGCATTATAATGACCAGCTGTTGGCAACACTGTGTTGCAGTATCACTGATTGTCATTCTTCAGGCAGACTGCTGCCTGTACTTCCCTCATTCTTCAGGCAGACTGCTGCCTGTACTTCCCTCATTCTTCAGGCAGACTGCTGCCTGTACTTCCCTCATTCTTCAGGCAGACTGCTGCCTGTACTTCCCTTATTCTTCAGGCAGACTGCTGCCTGTACTTCCCTCATTCTTCAGGCAGACTGCTGCCTGTACTTCCCTCATTCTTCAGGCAGACTGCTGCCTGTACTTCCCTCATTCTTCAGGCAGACTGCTGCCTGTACTTCCCTCATTCTTCAGGCAGACTGCTGCCTGTACTTCCCTCATTCTTCAGGCAGACTGCTGCCTGTACTTCCCTCATTCTTCAGGCAGACTGCTGCCTGTACTTCCCTCATTCTTCAGGCAGACTGCTGCCTGTACTTCCCTCATTCTTCAGGCAGACTGCTGCCTGTACTTCCCTCATTCTTCAGGCAGACTGCTGCCTGTACTTCCCTCATTCTTCAGGCAGACTGCTGCCTGTACTTCCCTCATTCTTCAGGCAGACTGCTGCCTGTACTTCCCTCATTCTTCAGGCAGACTGCTGCCTGTACTTCCCTCATTCTTCAGGCAGACTGTTGCCTGTACTTCCCTCATTCTTCAGGCAGACTGCTGCCTGTACTTCCCTCATTTTTCAGACAGACTGCTGCCTGTACTTCCCTCATTCTTCAGGCAGTCTGCTGCCTGTGCTTCCTTAATTCTTCAGGCAGACTGCTGCCTGTACTTCCCTCACTCTTCAGGCAATCTGCTGCCTGTGCTTCCTTCATTCTTCAGGCAGACTGCTGCCTGTACTTCCCTCATTCTTCACTGCTGCCTGTACTTCCCTCATTTTTCAGACAGACTGCTGCCTGTACGTCCCTCATTCTTCAGGCAGTCTGCTGCCTGTGCTTCCTTAATTCTTCAGGCAGAGTGCTGCCTGTACTTCCCTCACTCTTCAGGCAATCTGCTGCCTGTGCTTCCTTCATTCTTCAGGCAGACTGCTGCCTGTACTTCCCTCATTCTTCAGGCAGACTGCTGCCTGTACTTCCCTCATTCTTCAGGCAGCCTGCTGCCTGTGCTTCATTCTTCAGGCAGACTGCTGCCTGTACTTCCCTCATTCTTCAGGCAGCCTGCTGCCTGTGCTTCATTCTTCAGGCAGACTGCTGCCTGTACTTCCCTCATTCTTCAGGCAGACTGCTGCCTGTACTTCCCTCATTCTTCAGGCAGACTGCTGCCTGTACTTCCCTCATTCTTCAGGCAGACTGCTGTCTGTACTTCCCTCATTCTTCAGGCAGACTGCTGCCTGTACTTCCCTCATTCTTCAAGCAACTTGCTGCCTGTACTTCTTTCGTCCTTTGTATCCTGGTTATATCTTGTCTACTATACTGTTGTAATCTGGTTACGTCTTAACAGTTGTGGCACCAACAGTTGTGGACCAGTTGTGGCACCAACAGTTGTGGCACCAGCAGTTGTGGCACTAGCAGTTGTGGCACTAGCAGTTGTGGCACCAACAGTTGTGACACCAATAGTTGTGGTACCAGTAGTTGTGGGACCAACAGGTGTGGCACCAACAGTTTTGGCATCAACAGTTGTGGGACCAATAGTTGTGGCACCAGCATTGTAGCACCAACAGTTGTGGCACCAGCAGTTATGGCACCAGCAGTTGTGGCACCAACAGTTGTGGCACCAGCATTGTAGCATCAACAGTTGTGGCACCAGCACTTGTGGCAACAACAGTTGTGGCACCAGCAATTGTGGCACCAGCAGTTGTGGCACCAGCAGTTATGGCACCAAAAGTTGTGGTACCAACAGTTGTGGCACCAACAGCTGTGGCAATAACAGTTGTGGCACCAACAGTTGTGGCATCACCAGTTATGGCACCAAAAGTTGTGGTACCAACAGTTGTGGCACCAGCAGCTGTGGCAATAACAGTTGTGGCACCAACAGTTGTGGCACCAGCAGTTATGGCCCGAGAAGTTGTGACACTAACAGTTGTGGCATAAGCATTGTGGCATCAACAGTTGTAGCATCAGCACTTGTGGCACAAGCAGTTGTGGCACCAGCAGTTGTAGCAACAACAGTTGGGGCACCAACACTTGTGGCAACAACAGTTGTGGCACCAGCAGTTGTGGCACCAACAGTTGTGGCACCAACAGTTGTGGCACCAACAGTTGTGGCCCCAACGGGTGTGGCACCAACAGTTGTGGCAACAACAGTTGTGGCACCAGCGGTTGTGGCACCAACAGTTGTGGCACCAACAGCTGTGGCACTAACAGTTGTGGCACCAATAGTTGTGGCACCAACAGTTGTGACACCAACAGTTATGGCACCAACAGTTGTGGCACCAGTTGTGGCATCAGCAGTTGTGGCACCAGCAGTTGTGGCACCAACAGTTGTGGAACCAACAGTTGTGGCACCAGCAGTTGTGGCGATAACAGTTGTGGCGATAACAGTTGTGGCACCAACAGTTGTGGCACCAACAGTTATTCCACCAACAGTTATGACACCAACAGTTGCGACACCAACAGTTGCGACACCAACAGTTGTGGCACCAACAGTTGTGGCACCAATAGTTGTGGCACCAACAGTTGTGGTACCAAGTTGTGGCACTAACAGTTGTGGCACTAACAGTTGTGACACCAACAGTGATGGCACCAACAGTTATGGCACCAACAGTTGTGGCACCAACAGTTGTGGCACCAATAGTTGTGGTACCAACGTTGTGGCACTAACAGTCGTGGCACCAACAGTTGTGGTACCAAGTTGTGGCACTAACAGTTGTGGCACCAACAGTTGTGGCACCAACAGTTGTGGCACCAACAGTTGTGGCACCAACAGTTGTGGCACCAACAGTTGTGGTACCAACAGTTGTGGCACTAACAGTCGTGGCACCAACAGTTGTGGTACCAAGTTGTGGCACTAACAGTTGTGGCACCAACAGTTGTGGCACTAACAGTTCTGGCACCAACAGTTGTAGCACCAACAGTTGTGGTACCAACAGTTTTGGCACTAACAGTCATGGCACCAACAGTTGTGGTACCAACAGTTGTGGCACTAACAGTCGTGGCACCAACAGTTGTGGTACCAAGTTGTGGCACTAACAGTCGTAGCACCAACAGTTGTGGTACCAAGTTGTGGCACTAACAGTTGTGGCACCAACAGTTGTGGCACCAACATTTGTGGCACTAACCGTTGTGGCACCAACAGTTGTGGCACCAACAGTTGTGGCACCAACAGTTGTGGCACCAACAGTTGTGGCACCAACAGTTGTGGCACTCATACCCCTAAACATAAACATGGAATTTTCCTTTGGCACTCTGAAGATTACAGCTGTTATCGTGTTTCAGGCAACACACTCAGGTAAACATCCAACCTCACGCAACGCATACAAGCAAAACCGTGGTCTGTACGAACCTCATTCAACACTTGTGTTGATCATATTACCCCAGGCAACACACTGTGGCCAATTATCTACTTCAAGCAACACTGTGTTGATCACTCAGCTTTAGTCAACCCAGTCTCCTGACTCTCTAGCCTCAGGCAACACACTCGCGTGATTATCCAGCCTCTGACAAAACACTCACGTGATTATCCAGCCTCTAGCAACACATACTATTAATTATCGAACCTGTGGGCAGCACATACTATTGATTATCCAGCCTGTGATAACACTTACTAGTGATTATCCAGCCTGTAGCAACACGTACTAGTGAGTGATTATCCAGCCTGTAGCAACACGTACTAGTGATTATCCAGCCTGTGGCAACACGTACTAGTGATTATCCAGCCTGTGGCAACACGTACTAGTGATTATCCAGCCTGTGGCAACTCTCCTCTCTTGTAAACACGATGCGAGAGAGAGAGAGAGCGACCTTTTAGTCTAGGTTACATGATAATTTCTCTCTCTCTCTCTCTCTCTCTCTCTCTCTCTCTCTCTCTCTCTCTCTCTCTCTCTCTCTCTCTCTCTCTCTCTCTCTCTCTCTCTCTCTCTCTCTCTCTCTCTCTCTCTCTCGTTCCCATGACAGGGTAATTTGACCTTTACAAGCTGGTAGCTGAAGGGTTGTCAGCAGATTAAGTTGACTGTGAGAACTAGCAGGAAGCATAGGGAAGTAGTGGTTACTGTAATGGTAGTAGAAGTGATGATGGTAGTGGGTTGTGGTGGTTGTTATGGTGGGTGGTGATGGTGGGTGGTGATGGTGGGTGGTGGTGGTGGTGGTGGTTATGGTGGTGGTTTTGGTTATGGTGGGTAGTGGTTATGGTGGGTTTTGATTATAGGGGTGGTGGTAATTGGTGGTAGTTATGGTGACTAGTGGTGGTAGCTATGGTGGGTGGGGATGGTTATGGTGGGTGGTGGTTGTGATTATTATGGTGGGTGGTGGTTATGGTGGGTGGTGGTTATGGTCGGTGGTGGTGAGTGGTTATGGTGGGTGGTTGTGGTGGGTGATTATGGTGGGTGGTTATGGTGGGTGGTGGTGGTGGTGGGTAGTTATGGTGGATGGTTATGATGGGTGGTTATGGTGGGTGGTTATGGTGGGTGGTGGTGGGTGGTTATGGTGAGTGGTTATGGTGGGTGGTTATGGTAGGTGGCTATGATGGGTGGTTATGGTGGGCGGTGGTTATGGTTATTATGGTGGGTGGCGGTTATGGGGGGTGGTTGTGGTGGGTGGTTATGGTGGGTGGTGGTGGTGGTGGGTGGTTATGGTGGGTGGTGGTGGTGGGTGGTTATGGTGGGTGGTGGTGGTGGGTGATTATGGTGGGTGGTGGTGGTGGGTGGTTATGGTGGGTGGTGGTGGTGGGTGGTTATGGTGAGTGCTTATGATGGGTTACACAATACACAAATAACCCGCACATAAAAGAGAGAAGCTTACGACGACGTTTCGGTCCGACTTGGACCATTGACAGTCACACTAACCAGAAGTGGAGCAGGACGGCTATATATAGGCAGGAAGAGGCGGTGGTAGTAGTAGTAGTACAAGAATGGTATATAATACCGACAAGATGAAATTAAGACACATGCGAACACCCGGGCATCCCTATCGTAGACGTTTCGCCATCCAGCCAGCCACTGGATGGCGAAACGTCCACAACAAAGACAACCAGACGCCGCACATGTGTCTTAATTTCATCAGTAGTTGTAGTAGTAGTAGTAGTAGTAGAGGTAGTAGTAGTGGTAGTGGTAGAAGTGCGAAATAAGGAGGACGAGCCAGTCAAATACAAAGGAAGGGGAGCACTGCAAGGGAGCTGGGTGCCCACTGAGGGAGAGCAAATGCACAGAGGTGCGTGAAAGGGGAAGTGGTGAAATAAATGAAGAAGGAACAGAAACACGAGACAGAAGAGAGAAAGACAACCCAGAGGAGAAAAGGAAAGAGGAAAGGGGAAGAGGGAGAAGAAGAAAAAGAAAAAGAAAAAATGAGGAGTCAGGTTAAGTCACGGGTGTTCTGAAGTTTGGAGCATTTTACAATGTAGTGGGAGAGGAAGGCATCTACAGAGACGAAGCCAGGGCTAAGGTTCATACAAGGAAAGTTGTGTGTTAGAGAGGATTCAACTAGACGGCGACTGTTCGAGTTGGAAGTAGGGAAGACAGTTTTAGCAGAAGACCAGTCAATAGGATGGCTATGATCTCTGACGTGACAGAAAAGAGCATTGTTAGTGTCGGCAATCCTAACACTATTTTTGTGCTCCCTAAGTCTGTCAGAAAGAGATCGACCAGTTTCTCCGAAGTATTGAAGAGGACAGGAGGAGCAAGAAATAGAGTAGACACCAGGAACATCTGTAGAGGGAGGAGAGATATGAACGAGATTAGTGCGAAGAGTTTTATGTTAGTTATGATGGGTTGGTGGTGCTGGTGGTAACTAGGGTATTTTCGTGGTGGTGAGTTAAGGATTCATTCCCTCGGGAAAATCTTAAGAATTGCCAAGAATATATTTAATTGACGCTGGTTTGTACACATTACAATGTTTCCAAACAGATTGTTAATCTAATCCGACTCCTCAGAAGCTGGATAACAGTGAAAATTCAAGAGGCCTCACCCTTCTAGATGACTTCACTGAGACGCTGCTGCAGTGAATCTCGAGTGTTAAAAAGCCTGGAACCCTCTACGCGGCCTCTTCACAGACCGGGCCGCGGGGGCGTTGACTCCCGGAACTCACCAGGTAAACTCCAGGTAAACATTAAGGACCCCTGCTCCACTTTTGTCCTAGGATTCAGGGGTCTTCCATCCTACTGGTCTCATCAGGAAAGTCAGTAGGATTATCAGGACCTTGTCACAAATGCGCTGGTATTCACTGTGAACGGTGACTGCAAGTTGAGGAGTCACTGTAGTACTGAGGGTCGAGACGCATTCCGTTTCTGAAATAGTCACCGTTAATACTTCAGTGTCCAGAGTGATGTGCACTCACAGCTGTAAGTTGGTCAGCTTTCATGTTCGACGTTTCGACCCTGAGCATATCTTTGTACAACTTTTCTTTTAATGGGGCTGTCTCAGTGCACTGGCCTGTGAGTTTTAGGACTCGCCTGCCGTGGGTTCGAGTCCCATCCGTTCTGTAATTTGTTTGCCATCGCGTTATTAAGATTTCGTGTATCAGCTGCATTGTTTGTAGGGAAGAGTGGCAGCTGGTGTTGGTGCTGAGGTTGAGAGTCTCTGCAGATTAGTAACGATTTCAGAAAAGCAGGGTGTCTCACGCATGGTATAGCACTCAATTGGGCTAGGAGAATTTGCTTTACCAGTTCATTTTATTCCGTGAAGAAGGACAAGAAAGCTGGCAAGGCAGCTTGGCTGTGTGTGTTGCCAGTGCTCTAAGATGGGAGTAAAACTGAGGCATGCATACCTTGTTTAGAACATTCTCGAACCCAGACTTTAGAAGGGTGTTGAGTACACATAGTTTGGTGTTGTTCATATGGCTGGAGAGCATCGTAGAAAAAGTGTGCTCTGGGAAGGTTGTGTACATATCTGGTGGGGAGGTAGAAGGTATCACATGCACCAGTGTCTGCCATTCCATTCAATTCAATTCAAGTTTATTCTCTATAAGGATTACAATGTGGGGTTTACAGGTTTTGGGTATTGTGTGGTTTACATGTTATAAAATACTAATTACAGAGGGGGCCACTAGGACACCTAGCATGGCTAGGCATTTCGAGCAGACTTAGATTAAATCTTAACATTAAATACTTACAGATTATGGTATTAAGGCTAAGTGACTACATCATAATTTGTGAGTTTAGCAATGTGAATGCTTTTGTTTTGGCACAATACAAAGTGTCTATATTGGAGTATCATAGGCAAACTTATGACTAGTTAGGATTTATTATTTTAAGATTAAGATTAGTATTTCTGGGTTTATAGTCAGTGGGTGAGTGTAATTGTGAACCACCAGGTGGTTATCATGTAGTTAGTTGTCGGGGTGTATCAGGGAGATAAGATGTTTTCTAACTGTAGTTTTGAAAGTGATGAATGTATCTGCAGTTCTAGAGTTTTCAGGTAGGGTGTTCCAGATTTTAGGTCCTTTGAAATACATTGAATTTTTGTAAAGGTTTAGTCGAACACGGGGAATGTCATAGAGATGTTTGTGTCTGGTGTTATGCCTGTGGATCCTGTCACAACTATCAAGAAAGCGTTTTAGGTCAAGGTTAATATTGGAATTTAAGGTCCTGTAGATATAGATTGCACAGTAGTAAGTGTGGATGTTCTGAACAGGGAGGAAGTTTAAATCTATGAAGAGTGGGGAGGGGTGTTGCCAGGGATGGGATTTAGTGATTATTCTTACTGCGGCTTTTTGATGGGTTATTATTGGCTTTAGATGTGTTGCTGCAGTTGAACCCCAAGCACAGATAGCATAGGTGAGGTATGGATATATAAGTGAATGGTATAGTGTGAGAAGGGCAGTTTGCAGTACGTAGTATCGTATCTTGGAGAGGATCCCTACCGTTTTGGATACTTTTTTTGTTATGTGTTGGATATGGGTGCTGAAATTTAGGTTGTTGTCGAGGTATAGGCCAAGGAATTTGCCCTCATTATGTCTGACAATTAGAGTGTTGTCGATCTTAATGTTAATTTGCGCAACACCTGCTCTGCTACCAAACATAATATAGTAGGTTTTGTCAGTGTTAAGTGTAAGCTTATTGGCTGTCATCCAAGTTGATATTTTGAGCAGCTCCTCGTTAACAATGGTGTTGAGGGTGGCAAGATTACGGTCGTGTCGTCAGCAAAGAGAATGGATTTCAGGTATTTGGATATGTTTGGAAGATCATTGATGTAAATGAGGAAGAGCAGGGGTCCAAGGACACTTCCCTGCGGAACTCCAGTATCAAGTGGCCGTATTGATGAGGCTGTGTCTTTAATGGTGACATACTGATACCTATTAGAAAAGTAGGATTTAAAATATGCAAGCGCATGGCCTCTTATACCATAGTGGTCAAGTTTGTGGAGTAGGATGCCGTGGTCTACTGTGTCAAACTCTTTTCTTAGGTCAATAAAAATTCCTAGCGGATATTCCTTTTTTTCCAATGCTGTGTAAAGCAGGTCTAGCATTTTTATAATTGCATCATTAGTGCTTTTATTTTTCCTGAATCCAAATTGGCAGGGGTTGAGTATGTTTTGTGACGTTATAAATGAATATAGTCTCCTGTGCACGAGTTTCTCGAAGATTTTGGATTGCAGTGGTAAGTTTGATATTGGCCTATAGTTGTTTACGTTTGTAGGGTCACCACCTTTATGTATTGGTGTAACCCTTGTGTCTTGAGTAGTGTCGGGAAAGTGCTAGTTTCTAGACCTTACATCTTCCTGAGGTCGGAGTTTTTATTTTCCTAAAATCATGTCGATGGAAGGAAGATGAACAAGGAGAGTGTCAACTGGATCAGTGGCGAGCACTCCTGGCAAGGTGACCATGATTTGCTCAGTGATCTGCTGGCTGACGGACAAAAATACTTCACATCTTGAGGAGTACAGAGATTCTTCTGAATACATTCATGATATATATATATATATATATATATATATATATATATATATATATATATATATATATATATATATATATATATATATATATATGGTATAAACCTTGGTAATAAATACCGACAAGTTGGTTTAGAAAGACACGTAAGCAAACACTATGACATATTTATTAGAAAACGTTTCGGTCCTGGGACCTTAATCACTTCTAACATACAGAGGTAGAAAGACATTATATATATAGGCGGAGAGTGAGGTGTGACGCACGTGACCTGAGGAATGTCATAAGAACATAAGAATGGAGGAATACTGCAGAAGGCCTACTGGCCCATGCGAGGCAGGTCCCTATCAAAACAACCTCTACCTATGATGAGGACGGGTAGACGATGAAATCATGTGACTCCTGTGTTGTTGGGTTGGTGCTGCTTAAGTATCATGTATGCCAATGTTTTTGAAATTTTGTAGTTTCCAGTGTTGCGTTCTATAGTGTCGGTGACGGCGATTAGTGAGGCTTCTAGGCACCGTCGGCGTCTGAGGTCTGGTTCGGTGAGAACGAGTTGTGCTTCATTCCAGTTCATCAAATGCCCCGTGGAGTCTCTGTGGAGGACACAGGCGTACCTTACATCGTCTCTGTTAGAGGCATTTCGATGCTCATTCAGGCGGACTGCAAGATCTCTGCCTGTCTCGCCTACATATTTCTTGGGACAACCCACAGGGGACAGTGTAGACGCCTGCTGTAGAAGTTAGAGGTGTGGGGCTGCGTTTCGTAGTGAGGTCTTTGATAGATGATGTGTTTATGGTGGAAACGTTGATGTTACTCATAGCAAGTGCCCGGCGAGTATTCGTGGCAACATCGCCACATGGGAGTACTATGAACTGCTTAGGGGGCTGTTCCATGGGCGGTTTGTTGAGGATAGCTTGTGCCTTGAGTCTGCAATCTCGGATGAAGAAAGATGGGAACTGAAGACGTGTAAAGGCTTGTGTTATGTAAGTGCATTCTTCTTCTAGAAAACAAGGGCTGGAGATGCGAAGAGCTCTCAAGAAGAAGCCAATGAGGACTCCTCTCTTAGTGCGGGTGTCTTGGTGTGAATAAAAGTGTATAAGATCGTCCTTGTTGGTAGGTTTTCTATACACTTTGAAGAGAAGTTTGTCAGTGTCGGGAGATCTGCACAGTAGAACGTCGAGGAAAGGAAGTTTGCCATCATTTTCGAGTTCAAGTGTAAACTTTATTGATGGTTCAACTGCATTGATCTTGTTGAGAAGGGCCTGGATATTGAGACGTCTCGGATAGAAAACCAATATATCATCAACGTATCTTAGCCAGGTAACGGTGTTGGGAATGAGGGTGCTGAATTTCTCTGTCTCCAGGTTTTCCATGAAGAGGTTGGCAAGCACAGCACTGAGCGGGCTGCCCATTGCCATCCCAAAGCATTGTTTGTAACAGTTGTCCTGATACTTGAAGAAGTTGAAACTAACACAAAGTTCCACTAGACTGATGAAATCTAGAAGAGGTAAAGGGAGGTGGTGGTTTTCAGTGAGCCTCTGTCTCAGAATGTTGATTGCAGCGTCAGTAGGAACGTTGGTAAAGAGGGCTGTAGCATCGAAGGAAGCCATGCTTTTGTTTTTGACATTCAGGTTGGAAATTCGGGAGAGGTCACCATCAATAAAGTTTACACTTGAACTCGAAAATGATGGCAAACTTCCTTTCCTCGACGTTCTACTGTGCAGATCTCCCGACACTGACAAACTTCTCTTCAAAGTGTATAGAAAACCTACCAACAAGGACGATCTTATACACTTTTATTCACACCAAGACACCCGCACTAAGAGAGGAGTCCTCATTGGCTTCTTGAGAGCTCTTCGCATCTCCAGCCCTTGTTTTCTAGAAGAATGCACTTACATAACACAAGCCTTTACACGTCTTCAGTTCCCATCTTTCTTCATCCGAGATTGCAGACTCCAGGCACAAGCTATCCTCAACAAACCGCCCATGGAACAGCCCCCTAAGCAGTTCATAGTACTCCCATGTGGCGATGTTGCCACGAATACTCGCCGGGCACTTGCTATGAGTAACATCAACGTTTCCACCATAAACACATCATCTATCAAAGACCTCACTACGAAACGCAGCCCCACACCTCTAACTTCTACAGCAGGCGTCTACATTATCCCCTGTGGGTTCTGTCCCAAGAAATATGTAGGCGAGACAGGCAGAGATCTTGCAGTCCGCCTGAATGAGCATCGAAATGCCTCTAACAGAGACGATGTAAGGTACGCCTGTGTCCTCCACAGAGACTCCACGGGGCATTTGATGAACTGGAATGAGGCACAACTCGTTCTCACCGAACCAGACCTCAGACGCCGACGGTGCCTAGAAGCCTCACTAATCGCCGTCACCGACACTATAGAACGCAACACTGGAAACTACAAAATTTCAAAAACATTGGCATACATGATACTTAAGCAGCACCAACCCAACAACACAGGAGTCACATGATTTCATCGTCTACCCGTCCTCATCATAGGTAGAGGTTGTTTTGATAGGGACCTGCCTCGCATGGGCCAGTAGGCCTTCTGCAGTGTTCCTCCATTCTTATGTTCTTATGACATTCCTCAGGTCACGTGCGTCACACCTCACTCTCCGCCTATATATATAATGTCTTTCTACCTCTGTATGTTAGAAGTGATCAAGGTCCCAGGACCGAAACGTTTTCTAATAAATATGTCATAGTGTTTGCTTACGTGTCTTTCTAAACCATATATATATATATATATATATATATATATATATATATATATATATATATATATATATATATATATATATATATATATATATATATATATATATATATACATATATAATGTCGTGGCTTAAATAGCAATGCTCTTCTTGCCGAATGAGGCAAGCGAAAATTTGTGTATGCAATAATTTCGCAAAAATCTTTCTGAACCTAACGAAAAACATATATTTCATTATGTTTCTTTATTATTAAATTATTGTAAACTTGTCTAAAATATATTTAGTTGGATTAGGCTAAATTAAATTGCGCTTGTTATAATAAGGTTAGGTAAGTTTTCTAAGATTCTTTTGGTACAAAAATTATTAGTTTTTACATTAACATGAATGAAAAAAAAATATATCTTTAAACGTTTAAGAGATATTTTTAGAACGGACTTAATTTTAAATGAGTTCTAGGCAATTGACCAGTTTTACCTGTTCGGCACGATATATATATATATATATATCAACCTCAGACAAAGGACACAGCAAATATTGCATATATTGTCTTTTCATAAAACTGTATATTGCTGATATTTTCAATAATAGCTAAAATTAAAAATATCGTGCTTTATATTATTATTGACTTATTATATTAGCTTATGTGTGTAGGGAGGATTTAACAACTACACCTCTCATTGTGCGCACTGTTGGAGAGTGTTGATTGGCTGCCAGCACTTTGCAAACTACCTACCCACTTGTTGTATTGTTCGTGTCAGGCGCAACATAGCATGAGTTACCTTATGTCGGATCTGCCAGCCTTGCCTCTTCCTCTTTATCTGTTGCTCATGGAGGCAAGATGCTCTCTCTCTCTCTCTCTCTCGCTGCTTCTCATGGAGGAAACATCATGTCTCTTGCTCTGTCTTAGAGAATTCTCATTAGCTCGTGTTATTTAGACTCTGGTTTTGGTGAAGTATGTCTCCGTTGGTGAGCCAGGACATACATCTCGTAACTCTCTTCACGGGACATTATTCAGACCCTAGTGATATTTGACATTTTCAGAGGTTGTCATGGAGACACGATATCTCTGGTCCCGAGTTCAACTCTCGACCTACCATTAGTTCTGGCATCTACGCACTGTCGTAGTCAGGAAACTGGAATTGCTGAACTCATTTTCAGTAATAAGGGAGTTTTATGCCTTTGGTGAAGGATCTGTTGAAGGTCCACTGTTAGGTCGGTTTTGGTCTCCTTATTCCTTGCCTGATGCTGTGCTGTTCACTGTTACTTCGAACATTATTGCTGTTTGGCGAATTGGTCGTCATAGCAAGCTGTCTGTTTGCTTCGATGGTCCAGAAATTAGATTGTTTAGGGACTTCTTGTTGGCAGTCACATTTTAAATCTAAGTCGAGTCTGACTGAGCACATACTGAGCAATTACGCAAACACGTACATACACTTCATTACTCTTGTACTTGAGTATATGTATATCATAGCAACGTACCAGACGGTACTTATTCAGAGTAGTACAGTTATTATTATTATTATTATTAAAGATTAGCCGGTATTCTCCCGGCCCGGGCCTTTTCCAAGTGGTGGCCCGGCCTTGGCTCCCTCTTTAGGGAGTGTCTGAGACCTAAGTCTCCCATGGGAGGAGGCACAAGTATCTCCTCATCTTTGGGACCAACTGTCCCCAGGCCTAGCCACAAGCTAGGCCTCTCTGGTCTGCCATCCCCGCCCCAAGGGGGCAAATGGGAATGACAGTCTTATGAGCTAAAGGCTCGGACTCAGGCACCTACCCTACCCTAGAAGGGTTAGGCATGGTGTCGATCAGTAGTACAGTATCTTTAGTATGCACATAGCATTATATAATATGTACAGAATAACTATAATATATAAGTATACTAAGTTATACTCCATGAGTTGTGTAGGCTCTTATCTTCTTAATTATTCAAACAATATTAACTGTAATTATTACCATCAAGACACTTTTGTTATTAAAGATCTCAACTTCTCGACTTTTGTTTGGTTAGTTTGTATTCACACTGAGGAAATTCAAAACCTCTGTTCAGATGCCACATAATTTACGGGACAACTGGACTAGAATACTCTCTGACAAATTGTTACAAAACCAGAAACATGCTAGATGCTAGAGTGAGATCACTAAGTTGACCTAGTATTCTTTGGAGATATCCTCACATAACATTGAACAGGGTTATAACAGTGAACAGGAGTATAACATTGAACAGGCACATAACACTGAACAGGAGCATAACACTGAACAGGAGCATAACACTGAACAGGAGCATAACACTGAACAGGAGCATAACACTGAACAGGAGAATAACATTACCTTCTGTAATACCGTGTATGCGATGGTCGTGTCACTGAATTGACTTGATTTACTAAATCCTAGTTATGTATGATTTTTAATTATCAATCAGAACTAATTGATTTAAAAACCATCTCTCCATCTTCACACACACACGCACACACACACACACACACACACACACACACACACACACATATCTAGCTTGACCTGTTGAATTAATTCAGGAAGTTCCATTTTCTTAGTCGGAAAGAATTGTTTGTATCTCTCTCTCTCTCTCTCTCTCTCTCCAACAGCTGGTTCTTGCTAGCCAGCTTAATTAACTGTATTTAGCTTATTGTGGCGCTGCTTGTGTCCTGGCGATGGGTTCTTGATGCTGGTGATGGGTTCATGCTGTTGGTGATGGGTTCTTGATGCTGGTGATGGGTTCTTGATGCTGGTGATGGGTTCATACTGTTGGTGATGGGTTCTTGATGCTGGTGATGGGTTCTTGATGCTGGTGATGGGTTCTTGATGCTGGTGATGGGTTCTTGATGCTGGTGATGGGTTCATACTGTTGGTGATGGGTTCTTGATGCTGGTGATGGGTTCTTGATGCTGGTGATGGGTTCATGCTGTTGATGATGGGTTCTTGATGCTGGTGATGGGTTCATGCTGTTGGTGATGGGTTCTTGATGCTGGTGATGAGTTCATGCTGTTGGTGATGGGTTCTTGATGCTGGTGATGGGTTCATGCTGTTGGTGATGGGTTCTTGATGCTGGTGATGGGTTCTTGATGCTGGTGATGGGTTCATACTGTTGGTGATGGGTTCTTGATGCTGGTGATGGGTTCTTGATGCTGGTGATGGGTTCATGCTGTTGGTGATGGGTTCTTGATGCTGGTGATGGGTTCTTGATGCTGGTGATGGGTTCATGCTGTTGATGATGGGTTCTTGATGCTGGTGATGGGTTCATGCTGTTGGTGATGGGTTCTTGATGCTAGTGATGAGTTCATGCTGTTGGTGATGGGTTCTTGATGCTGGTGATGGGTTCATGCTGTTGGTGATGGGTTCTTGATGCTGGTGATGGGTTCATGATGTTGGTGATTGGTTCTTGATGCTGGTGATGGGTTCTTGAGCCTGGTGATGGATTCTTGATACTGGTGATATGTTCTTGATGCTGGTGGTGAGTTCTTAATGTTGATGATGGGTTCTTGATGCTTCTGATGGGGTTCTTGATGTTGGTGATGGGTTCTTGATGCTGATGGTGCGGTTCTTGATGCTGGTGATGGGTTCTTGATGCTGGTGATGGGGTTCTTGATGTTGGTGATGGGTTCTTGATGCTGATGATGCGGTTCTTCATGCTGGTGATGGGGTTCTTGATGTTGGTGATGGGTTCTTGATGCTGGTGATGGGGTTCTTTGTGCTGCTGATGGGGTTCTTGATGTTGGTGATGGGTTCTTGATGCTGCTGATGGGGTTCTTGATGTTGATGATGGGTTCTTGATGTTGGTGATGGGTTCTTGATGCTGGTGATGGGGTTCTTGATGTTGGTGATGGGTTTTTGAGGCTGCTGATGGGGTTCTTGATGCTGCTGATGGGGTTCTTGATGCTGCTGATGGGGTTCCTGATATTGGTGATTTGTTCTTGAGTTTTGAGACTCTGATCGCGGGTTCTATCCCCGCCCGGGGTATGATTTGTTCTTGATGTTGGTGATGGGGTTCTTGATTCAGACACTGGCAGCTACTCTCCCTATCCTCGGATTAAATCTTATTCCCCAAGCGCTGCATGATACCTACGGGTTTAGCTTTCCCACTGAATTTAACATTAATAAAAATTATAATATAACTTTAATGAAATAATAATAATGAAATTTAATAACAATTTGTGGGTTTTGTCGGTCTTACTATGTGTTGCTTTATTAAACTGCTATTATGTTCACAAGAAAGCGCTAAACCCGTATGGGTTACATAGTTACTTTATTTAGCAGTAATCATACACACAAATAGGCCAAGTGTCTATCGACAGGTGCCTATGAGAGATGTTAGGTTAGTAAGATCCGGCTGAGGATGACATAGTAACTCTTGTTGTGTTCCACAGGCGCGCATGACTGAGGGAAGGAGGGCGGCGACACCATCTTAGCGTCACCAACACCACCAGCAGCACCTCCGAGGTTCCTCGCTAGCCACGTCACCACCACCACCTTGCCAAGCCTCCAGGCTCGCCACCAACAACAGCTTCCGACAATGCACCTCGAAATCCAAGTGGCGCTCAATTTCGTCATTTCGTACATGTACAACAAACTGCCACGGCGGCGCGTCAACATCTTCGGTGAAGAGTTGGAGAAGGCACTGAAGGAGAAATTCGAAGGACACTGGTACCCAGACAAACCTATGAAAGGTTCAGCCTATCGCTGTCTCAAAGCCGGGGATCCCATTGACCCGGTGTTGGAGAAGGCGGCGCGGGAGGCGGGTATGGAAGTACGGGAAATCAAGGACAACCTGCCAGAGGATCTCGCTGTCTGGGTAGACCCCGGCGAGGTGTCCTACAGGATCGGAGAGAAGGGCCAGATTAAAGTCCTGTACTCCGAGGCTGCAGAATCCGCTACACAGGAGGAGAACCTCGACAAGGAGGTGACCAAAACGTTCAACCCAGAGGCCCAGTGTTTCAAGCCCATTGACAACTTGAGTTCGTCCCTCAGCAACGTGTCGATCAGCCCGAAGTCGACGTCGCCATACTCTGGCAGCTCGCCCACGCCGCCCTTCAAGCAGCGGGAAGCCTCACCCATTAACGCCTTCCTTAACAAAAGTTCCGCCCCTCTCACCTTCACAACTGCTACCTTCGCCCAGACAAAGTTTGGCTCCACGAAACTAAAGACGAGCACTAAGCGCGCTAACCGCATGTCACCCACAGAGTTCTCTCACTACATCAAACAGCGACAGATGATCCAGCAACAGCAGCACGTACAGCAACAGCAACAGCAAGCGGTGGCGGTAGCGACGGCTGGGTTCGGCAGTCAGTTCCCACCGTCCAGGCCTCGATCCCTCAGTCCCAACCCTCCCCTGGAGCCTCAAGGTGTTTACTTCCCCGGGGGAGCCCCAGCAGGTGGGGCGTACAACCCGTGGGGCCGCGGCATGTTCGACCAGAGCTTCACATCACCGTCCTTTTTCACAGACCTGCTGCCACCTGTTAGCCAGCCGGCAGCCGGACCTAAGTTCCCACCCATGTACGAGCCGCTGAGCGGCGGAATGATGGGCGGGGCGGCTCCTGGTGCCGCTTCCATGGGCGCCGGGGACAAGGCGACAGCGCTGAACGAGGGCGTGATGGGCGTATACCCAGCGTCACAGTACCAGCACCTGCTAGTAGCTAACTAGAGGTCGGGCGGGCCAGCACCACCAGCAGCAGCCTCCTCCTTGTCTCCCTGACCGACCCGCCTCCACCGAACAAAATCAAAAAAGGTGTCGCCTGAAGTTGAGCGTGTCCCAGCAGGACGGGCGGGAGTGTGGGCGTGTGGGCGGGGCAGCTGGCTGCTGGCCGCCACCGCCCACACCCGCAGATCTGACACCACCTGCCATTAACCTCCACCTTTTATAATTTTTTACTGCCTCAGGTATAGACGATTTTGGTTTATAGTATAAAGAGGAATATGCCCATCTTTCATAGAAACAATATACACAGATGCCCGAGGCGTATTGTTCCAAGGTAATGGAAAGGTTGACTTTCTGAAGCCGAAGGTTGTGAATGTGTACATAGGTGATGATATAGTCGCAACACTACGAGGATACACTGTACCGTTGTGGCGGCCAAGACTGTACACACTTGCTGTAAGCATGACTAAGATTACATTGTTGTACAACATGTACCCCCTTTATTATCATTAACAAATATGGCATATATTTTTCTTACCTGTACAACTATTAACTAACCAGTACGGTTTCTCTTAAGGTACGAAACAAAAAAAAATAACTACATAATTTTGTGATAAGCTGTGTGATAGGAAGAGTTTAGAAGTGGACCAGTACAAATACAACCCGCTCTTGTTAACCTTGTAGCAACAACTCCCGCCACACTCTTGAGAAGGAACTTTATAATAAGGAAACGGACAAAAATATATATATTATCATCGTTTATAACCCAATCAGTCATCGCCACGCTACTGTGACCAAAAATTATTATTGTGTGTTTGAAATAATGCCAAAAATATGAAGAGGCTTGAGAAACGTATTTTGAAGGGGTGACTTGTGTTCCTCAGGTACCTTGAAGGAGTGACTTGTGTTCCTTGGGTACCTTGAAGGAGTGACTTGTGTTCCTCGGGTACCTTGAAGGAGTGACTTGTGTTCCTTGGGTACCTTGAAGGAGTGACTTGTGTTCCTCAGGTATCTTGAAGGAGTGACTTGTGTTCCTTGGGTACCTTGAAGGAGTGACTTGTGTTCCTCAGGTACCTTGAAGGGGTGACTTGTGTTCCTTGGGTACCTTGAAGGAGTGACTTGTGTTCCTCGGGTACCTTGAAGGAGTGACTTGTGTTCCTTGGGTACCTTGAAGGAGTGACTTGTGTTCCTCAGGTATCTTGAAGGAGTGACTTGTGTTCCTTGGGTACCTTGAAGGAGTGACTTGTGTTCCTCAGGTACCTTGAAGGGGTGACTTGTGTTCCTCGGGTACCTTGAAGGAGTGACTTGTGTTCCTCAGGTATCTTGAAGGAGTGACTTGTGTTCCTCGGGTACCTTGAAGGGGTGACTTGTGTTCCTCAGGTACCTTGAAGGGATGATTGTGTTCCTCAGGTACTTTGAAGGGGTGATTGTATTCTTCAGGTACCTTGCAAGGGGTGATTGTGTTCCTCAGGTACTTTGAAGGGGTGATTGTGTTCTTCAGGTGCTTAGAAGGGGTAAATGTGTTCCTCAGGTACTTTGAAGGGGTGATTGTGTTCTTCAAGTACCTTGAAGGTATGATTGTGTTCCTCAGGTACCTTGAAAGGGTCATTGTGTAGTTACTCCTCAGGTCCCTGGCCAACAGGAGACTCTGGTCTTGAGGGTCAACGGTCACCTTCAGTTCTCTGGTCTCAGACCAAATTTTCATCGTCCCTGGGAGTAGTGTTATTACATGTGGCACAGTGCCACTCCCCCAAAAATGGCACGAAGTGCAAGTACACGTGGCACAGTGCCACTCCGAGTGTTGCTGGCACTGCAGATGGCACAAAGTGCCATTTGAGGTGGAACAAAGTGATACTCGTGGCACTAAGTGGCACCAAAGGTGACAAGTTGGGCTCTAGGGCGAACACAGAAAGCGTGAGTGGGGTGACCTGGAGAAGAGAGAGAGAGAGAGTGCAAGAGAGAGAGAGAGTGAGTGAAAGAGCAAGAACGAGCGAGCGAGAGAACGAGAGAGAGAGAGAGAAAGAGACTTTTGAGAAGTGGTGATGGTTTAGAGGGTCTTTGAGGATAACGCAGACGATTTTACTGTTATGTGTTTTCTCTCATATCGACGGTAGATGAGGGTAGACGCAAGTAGAAACAAGTAGAGAATACATTGTAGAAATATACGACTCGTGGGCCTTGTTGACGCCACGGGACAAACATTTTTTATAATGAATGTTATATGTGTTAGTTTTTTGAGGTTTTTTGGTGACTGTGTGAATGAGTGCTATTGTTTTGGTAACGTTTCTACCAGGCGTAGCGTAACCCACATTCTCTCTGCAAAGATCCTTTTTACCTCACCTTGGCCTCTTGCGTAGCTATGGATTAGTGTGATTACAAGTGATACTGCAAAAGCTGGGGTGTATGTGGAAGTTCGGGCGCCCGTAAGTCACATTCAGGCTGCGAAAAAATAGAGGAAAATGAAAACAGCGCCACACGGAAAGAAAAAAAAAAGTGGCCATAATGCAAACTAAGAAAATGTTATTGAGAAGTTTTAAACAGGACCAAAACCAGACTATAACATCAGTGCCAGGCTGAGAGAGAGTTCCACAGCTGGGACAGAAGAGTGCCTCTGGCTACGCCAAGAGAGCCTCAGGACGTGACTAAGAGTTAAGTCTGGTGTTATTGTGTCAGCAGCCCCGTTGTGTTGTGTCAGCAGCCCCGTGGTGTTGTTGTGTCAGCAGCCCCGTGGTGTTGTTGTGTCAGCAGCCTCATGGTGTTGTTGTGTCAGCAGCCCCATGGTGTTGCTGTGTCAGCAGCCCTGTGGTGTTGCTGTGTCAGCAGCCCCGTGGTGTTGTTGTGTCAGCAGCCCCATGGTGTTGCTGTGTCAGCAGCCTCATGGTGGTGTTGTGTCAGCAGCCCCATGGTGCTGTTGTGTCAGCAGCCCCGTGGTGTTGCTGTGTCAGCAGCCCTGTGGTGTTGTTGTCAGCAGCCCCATGGTGTTGTTGTATCAGCAGCCCCGTGGTGTTGTTGTCAGCAGCCCTGTGGTGTTGTTGTATGAGCAGCCCTGTGGTGTTGTGTCAGCAGCCCCATAATGTTGCTGTGTCAGCAGTCCTGTGGTGTTGCTGTGTCAGCAGCCCTGTGGTGCTGTTATCAGCAGCCCCGTGGTGTTGTTGTATCAGCAGCCCTGTTGTGTTGTGTCAGCAGCCCCTTGGTGTTGCTGTGTCAGTAGTCCTGTGGTGTTGCTGTGTCAGCAGCCCCATGGTGTTGTTGTGTCAGCAGCCCCGTGGTGTTGCTGTGTCTGCAGCCCCGTGGTGTTGCTGTGTCAGTAGTCCTGTGGTGTTGTTGTCAACAGTTCTGTGGTGTTGCTGTGTCAGCAGCCCTGTGATGTTGTGTCAGCACCCCTGTGGAGTTGCTGTGTCAGCAGCCCCGTGGTGTTGCTGTGTCAGCAGTCCTGTGATGTTGTGTCAGCACCCCTGTGGTGTTGCTGTGTCAGCAGCCCCGTGGTGTTGCTGTGTCAGCAGCCCTGTGGTGTTGTTGTGTCAGCAGCCCTGTGGTGTTGCTGTGTCAGCAGCCCCATAGTGTTGTTGTGTCAGCAGCCCCATAGTGTTGTTGTGTCAGCAGCCTTGGCGTTGCTGTGTCAGCCGTGGCGTGGTCATAAGCCAAGGGAAGCCACCTCCATCTTTTTTCCAGGTACCTCGGAAGCCTCGTAGAGACCTTCGAGGTGCCTTAGACACCTCTTGGAAGCCTTTTGAAGGCAGGTGTGGAGGCTGCCCAAGGCTCGCCTCACTGGTTTACAAACACGCCTCTGGTGGCTACAGTGTTTTTATTCTAATAATTTTAATGGAAAGGGCAACCAAAAAAATATAAAATTAGTAAAAATGCTGTCAATGACCCACTGAAAAAAAAAAAAAAACATTGAACCTTGAGGGTCGTTATTTTCTGTCAATAGTCCAGTGGTAAACACTACCGGAATTAACATTTGTAACTTAATCAAGCTTGGGGTGTGTGTTGGAGGCAAGAGGTGCCAGAGGTGAGGCTGGCACCAGGTCTGTAAGTGCCTTCTCTCACACAAACTCCAGGCACCTTTGCCTCCCAACCACCGAGGTCATACAAGAAAACTGTTTGTGTAAGCATACTTGCATCTCTGATTACATTATGCAGCCCATTCCTGTTTCATATATCAATTTGTCATTATTATTGTATTTCTAGTCACAAAGTTACTATACTATTTTTCTAAACAGTGACGCCCAACCAGGTTGTCTGCAAGTATAAGATAATATATTCATTTTTATAATTTCTTATGTTTTTATTATTGTAAAAGATTAATAAATGTGTAGTTTGGAAATTTAACATTTTTGATTTATTTGAGTTTACGTCTTTGTTTACCTTCATGTGCGTGATGTTTCTGAACCTTCTTGTGCGTGAGGGAGCAGCCAGTCTGGTGCGTGACACTTCTGACGCCACACTTAAAGCCACAGTATGAGCTCTTCTGTGACCACACTTTAAGCCACAGTATGAGCTCTTCTGTGACCACACCTAAAGCCACAGTGTGAGCTTTCTTGTTACTCAAGTCAATGCTACAGGCTAAGAGCTGTTAGCCTACCTCGGCTCACTTTAAAGTCAGGATGCTCTGAAACAACGCTTAAAACCCAATGGTTTCAAGTGTGGTCACATTATCCTGAACTCTTCCACCTCCCCAAAAAACGATGGTTTCTGCTATAGTCTCAGGTTCCTTGCTTAACGAGGATCTAAAACACTACTACACTAAGGTTCTTAAAGCCCGCAGGGTAACACCACCATCACACTTTTCCCGTCTATCCACAAGCCTAAAAGTTCTTTCTTCCCGTCTGTCCACAAGCCTACCAATTCTGTTTTCCCGTCTATCCCCAAGCCTACAAATTTCTCTTCCCGTCTATCCACAAGCCTACCAATTCTCTCTTCCCGTTTATCAACAAGCCTACCAATTCTCTCTTCCTGTCTATCCACAAGCCTACCAATTCTCTCTTCCCGTCTATCCACAAGCCTACAAGAATACTTCAGTCCCTGAGGAAGCGTGTGGTGATACCATCAAGATGTGGAAAAAATGTACGATTCAGGACATTTATCATAGGGAACGGTTCGCCACGAGTGGCGAAACACAGGTGTCTTTTTTTCCCACGCTTCAATCCCAAAAACATAGGTACTAATGTTCACTCTCAGCATATATGCACTGAGAGACGCATCTCAGCGTGTACACACTGAGGGAGAGACGCATCTCTCAGCATGTACACACTGAGGGAGAGACGCATCTCTCAGCATGGACACACTGAGGGGGAGACGCATCTCTCAGCATGGACACACTGAGGGGGAGACGCATCTCTCAGCATGGACACACTGAGGGGGAGACGCATCTCTCAGCATGTACACACTGAGGGAGAGACGCATCTCTCAGCATGGACACACTGAGGGGGAGACGCATCTCTCAGCATGTACACACTGAGGGAGAGACGCATCTCTCAGCATGTACACACTGAGGGAGAGACGCATCTCTCAGCATGTACACACTGAGGGAGAGACGCATCTCAGCTTGTATGTACTGAGAGACGCATCTCTCAGCGTGTATACACTGAGGAAGAGACTTATCTCTCACCGTATACATCCTCTCTGATCTCAGCATGTTTATTAACTCAGGAAGACGACAGGTGTCGCTCCTCCGTTGTGTTGTTGTGACGACGGGACGAAGAACTAGCAGCCTCAACAGCCAATCACCGAGGAGCTCCTAAAAAGGCCGTCACGATGTGTAACCGATCATATGGTTTGATGAAAAAAAAAATCACGATGACTGTACATTAGAACTAATTAGGGGCTTTGATACAAATTTCAAATTCCCTCTGTTTCTAGACTGAATAGTGCTGTATAGCCCTTGTGGCTTAGCGCTTCTTTTTTGATTATAATAATAATAGACTGAATAGTAGTTAATAACAGTGCAGATAGCGGTTAATAACAGTACTTATTTAAATGGAGGTTAATAATAACACTAATAGTAGATAATATTTAATAACAGCACTAATAACTGTTAGTAAGAGAACAAACAGCCAGCGGTTAATAACAGTACACATCGTAGCCTAGTCTTCCAACAGCCAACAAAAGAGGACTATTGTTGAAGCACCGGGATTAAATCTTTTTAATTTAGTAAACAATGAAGTCGCTGTTGATCCCAGAGGTAGAATGTTGAAGCAAACTCTGGTTAACTCTCACTATTATGAACAGAACGTTCCATTGAACATGAACAAACGTTCTAGTGAACACTTTATATCTGCTGTTAAACCTCCTGGGCCGAGGGAAAGAGCTCAGTTGGGTTATAGTTGCTGCCTTTGACGGAATGTCATAGAGTATCACCTCCGGATTCCTTCTATCAGAGGACTGGGTTAGCCGAGACGGTAGAGCGTCGAGACTGTTAATTTACGAACCGTGGTTCGAGCCCCTTGTCCACTTTCTGTTTGTTCACTAAGAGACATGTTGAAAATGATATAAAATACCAGTTGATGAGCTGGAAATCTTTATTCTTGAAACGTTTCGCCTACGCAGTAGGCTTCGTCAGTCAAATTACATTATCTTTGAAGAATTAAACACATATGTAATATCTAGCTAGTGAGCAGCACCGTAGTCCTCAAGGCTACGGTGCTCTTCACCAGCTTCAAGGCTGAGGGACTGATCACCTCATCTTTTGTATATAATTCTATAGTCTTCACATTATGTTCTTAAATCTGTATTGATAAAGCCACTGGATGGCGAAACGTCTACATTAAATGTAATAAAGTTGGTAGAATTACCGACAATATGTAAAGTAAAAGGACACAAGTGCAACTAATGTGACATTTATTGTGGCAACGTTTCGCTCTCCAGGAGCTTTATCAAGCCATGGCTTGATAAAGCTCCTGGAGAGCGAAACGTTGCCACAATAAATGTCACATTAGTTGCACTTGTGTCCTTTTACTAGTCTACATTAAAGATACCCAGATGTTGCACATTTGTCTTGACTGAATTTGACTGAAGAAACTTACTGTTTAAGCCTTATGTTTCAACAACAAAAATACCCAACTGTTACACACGTAGAAGAATAAAAACGTACGATACCGTGACTGGAACAGTACACAAATAACCCGCACGTGGGAGAGAGAAGCTTACGACGACGTTTCGGTCCGACTTACACCATTTACGAGTGTGACTGTAAATGGTCCAAGTCGAACCGAAACGTCGTCATGAGCTTTTCTCTCCTGCGTGAAGGTTATCTGAGTATTGTTGCACACGCGTCTCACTCGCCATCTGAGAGACACACCTCACAGTGTCCCCTCATGGGAGGTTCCTTGATACTGGCGAGGGGCTCTTGATCCAGAGAATTGGATCAGTGATCCAGTTCCCTGAATTGGGCCTGAATACCTTCCATTCCCTCCCCCCCCCACCCTCACGCCCCTTACCAGGCGCTGTATAATCCCCATGGATTTAGTTCTCCCCATGATAACAGAAATAACAAACACCTCAGAGTGTATAAATCCTGTTGTCTCTCTGGGATTTACAGTTGACAAATAAGTGATACCCAGCATCTGATAACAAGAATTGACCAACCTGAGAGAGAAATCTGGCTAAAGCTGATTTAGCCAGATTATAGCTGGGTAATTAGCCAACGCTAATTAACCTTTCTAACGCGGACTCAAATGTAATTTAGGGCATATTTTTCCCTCCAGGGGCAAAAACAACTGAAGGAAATCGACAAAATTCAAACGCTTCAGTTACTTGAGCTGGGTTTTCTCGCGTATGATTAGCATCAGAGGGCGCACCAGGGCAATTATTTTTGTTGCTCATTAAATCTGGGATGAGCAAATGATAAGTACAATAAAACGAGCACAGATTTGCGTGCGTTCCTGCGTCAGTCTGCTGAGGTGCAGGCCAGCCTGACGCTGTATCAGTTCCAATACTGAGGACATTTCTCGTCTTGCAGGAGTTGTTGACCTGTACGGTGTTATGTCATGCTGTCCTGGTCTCGTCTAGCGAGGCCAGGACATAGGGCACTGTCTAACGTTGCGAGGCCAGGACAGTAGGAGACTGTCGTCTAGCGAGGCCAGGAAGTAAACCACTATTTCACATTGTGAGGCCAGGACAACAGGAGACTGTCTCGTATAGCGAGGCCAAGACAACAGGAGAGTGTCTCCTCTAGCGAGGCCAGGACAGTAGACGACTGTCATGTTGCGAGGCCAGGACAGCAGGAGACTGTCTTCTCTAGCGAGGCCAGGACAGTAGCTCACTGTCTCGTCTAGCGAGGCTAGGACAGTAAACCACTGTCTCGTCTAGTGAGGCCTGGACAGTAGACCACTGTCTCGTCCAGCGAGGCGACGACAGTAGGCCACTGTCTCGTCTAGCGATGCCGGTACAGTAGGCCACTGTCCCACGTTGCCAGTCCAGGACAGTAGACCACTGTCTCATTTTGCAAGGCCAGAATAGTAGGCCACTGTCTCACATTGCGAGGCCAGGATAATAGACCACCGTCTCGTAGTAACGGTTTCAAATCGAGCGAGACAGCGACAGGTCGTGTTCTGTTGAGATGGGTAGGAGAGGCTATGACTTGAACCAGGAATGGATGGTAGGTGCTGGGGAACGACAGGAACCTCAGGTGAACGTCAAGAGCACGACAACAATAAC